>NC_134688.1:15201250-15501250 GCF_050947455.1 Rhinoderma darwinii | reverse complement strand
TATAACGCCAATTTATGATGCTGTGAGCCAACGCGTATACCATTAATATTAGGGTTGTTCCGCAGTGCCACGGCCAGGTGTTCCATGACCAGAACATACAAAAGAGGCGAAAGTGGGCACCCCTGTCTCATGCCATTAGCAATAGACAGAGGATCAGATAATAGTCCGTTGACACGAACTCGAGCAGTAGGCCTTTGGTACAAGGCCATTATCATATACACCGTGGTGGTGCCAAGGCCCACCTGCGTCAGGACACTGCGGAGGAACACCCAGTGCACTCTATCAAAAGCCTTTACGGTATCTATCGAGAGCAAACACATCGGTATCTTACGGGATTGGCAGTATGACGTCAAAAGGAGGGTTTTGTTGGTGTTATCCCGCGCTTCCCGACCACATACAAACCCCACCTGATCATCCACGATCAAGCCAGGTAGTAACGGCGATAACCGAGAGGCAAGCAGCTTCGCGAAAAGCTTCACATCTACATTAATTAGCAATATGGGCCTGAAGTTTGCGCACACCGTTGGGTCCTTGCCTGGTTTTGGTAGAAGAGTTATATGAGCCTCGAGGGATTGAGGCGCAAAGGGACACGAGGAGGACACCGAGTTAAAAACTATCGTCAGAAAAGGAGCCAGTTGATCTTTAAATGCCTTATAAAATTTGTTATTAAACCCATCGGGCCCCGGGCTTTTGCCCAAGGGCGACTCTCCAATAGCGCGCTCCACTTCGGTTTCCAAAAAATCCTCCTCAAGCTCCAAAGCCACCCCCTCCTCTAAGGTCGGCAACGCAGTATCATGAACATAGCGGTCTATTTTTATCCCGTAACGATTCTGCCTGCATATCATGAAATTGGCCTTTAATATTGTATAGGGCCGAGTAATAGCGTTTAAAGCAGTCAGTAATACCAACCGGGTCAGTAATACCAACCTCAACGCCCGAGGGAGATGAAACTTTAGGGATATATGACGCTTGTGTACGGGGATGCAGTATTCGTGCCAGTGACCTACCGCATTTATCTGCATATTCGTATGAGTGCTTGCGCATCCGATCCCTGAACCGAGAATGCGACTGATCTATCAAAGAACGCAAGGATTCTCTCGCTGTAGTGAGCTCTGCAAAAATCTGTGAGGATGGAACCCGTTTATGACAGGATTCCAAATCCCGTATCTGAATCAAGAGACGTGCAATAGCAAACCCCTTTTCACGCTTCAACCGCGCCCCATGTTGTATCAGTACCCCTCGAATGACACACTTCAGTGCCTCCCACTGGAGTGGCAAGGGAGTAGCTTCATGTTCATGAACCTCAAAGAAACCGGTAAGTGAATCTTTAATGGCCGCCACGCATACTGCATCCCGCAACAAGTTGTTATTAAGTTTCCAGGATTTGAAATTAGGCATAGAATTAGGAAATGTAAGGGTCAGAAACACAGGTGCATGGTCCGACCAAATCATAGGGCCCATGTCAGAGGTAGGGTGCCAGGTAAGCAAGTGGTGGCTAATCAAAAAAGCGTCTATCCTACTGTACATATTAATCAATGGGGAGAAATAAGTGTATTCTCTTACCTGAGGGTGTAGGATCCTCCACACGTCAATCAACTGCATGGAATGCATCACATTTTTCAGTGCCCCCAAATGTGACTTAGGAACAACAGACCTGCCCGAGGAGGTGTCAAGTCTGAAATCAAAAGTCAGATTAAAATCACCTCCAACAATTAGAACGCCCTCAGTGAACTCCTCCAATTTCCTTAAATACAACCGGCCTACTCGTGCCTGGTCCTTATTGGGGAGGTACAGATTAGCCAGAGTAAAGATCTTATTACGTATGGATAGCTTGAGAAAAACATATCTACCATCCGGGTCAACCAGAACATCCAGAATTTTATGTGAGAGTGACTTATGAATACATATACTGGCACCCTTGGACTTGGATTCCGGGTTGGTACTGTGGAACCAGGCCGGAAAATAACGATTCGTGAACTGTGGCATAATGGCCGACATTTGGTCAGGATCAAAACAGAGATGCCAATATAACAATACATTCCCGGAAATTTACACAGTTACCGCATGAATGTACAGGCATGTAATTAGTAACAACGTAGATAATCACATAGCATACATGGTGCAGTAGTACTGGCAGCTGAAGAACATTAATTAATCCCGGGTAACTGATCAATCTGAACACCTGCAGCCCCTACCTAGGGCGAAAGTACCGGCATAACTGGGTATTATAAGACACACATCAGACCTTCGCCTCCCGAGATATAAGCAATAACAATAGAGCTTAACCGGCCTAGGCCGACTGCTGACTGACCAAGAAACCTCTATACAAAATCACAGTGGATCAGCACGTCGCCCCCCGGGACGACCCATAGGAGAAGCGGGAGAACGACCACGCCGGCGCGGCCTTGAGCGCTGTGGTGGAAGAGGGACATACGGCCAATCAGGCAGGGAAACTCTTGGCACCTGGAGGGCAGCACAGAAGTCCGGGACATCCCCTGGGTCTCGAACACTTAGCAATGTCCCATCTCTGTGGACCTGTAGCTGGAAGGGGTGACCCCAGGAATAGGAGATCTCATGCTCTCTCAGCACATCCAGTAAAGGACGAAGCACTCGGCGTTTGTCCAGGGTCATCTTGGACAAGTCGGATAACAACTGGATCTTGACCCCTTGTAATAAGACTTCTCCTTTATCTCGGGCCTTCCTCATGATCTGCTCCTTCAGAGAGAAAAAATGGACACGGCATAGCACATCTCTAGGCCTATCAGGATCCGGGTTACGAGGGCCAAGAGTCCTGTGAGCCCTATCCAGCTCCAATGGATCATCAGCAGGACGCTCCAGCAGGGAGTTAAACAAAGACTGTAAGACAGGTATGAGTTGCCCCAAAGATATATCCTCAGGAATGCCCCGGAGCCGAATGTTGTTACGGCGATTCCGATTCTCATGATCTTCAGCCAGGTTAAATAAAGCATGAATCTGCTGGGAGTGCTGATCCAGCCGTTCTGCATGAGAGACTTGCTGCTGTGTAACAGAGGAAACATCGCCTTCTATGCGCTGGACTTGATCGGACAATTGAGAGACATTAGTCGTAAGAGCCTGTATCTCTGATTTATAAGTCATCTCAAGACGATTCACATAACGCTCCATGTCCTGTTTAGTGGGCAATGTGGCGAGCTGTTGTCTCAGGCCCTGTAAATCATCTCCCATGCTAGCAGACCCATTAATGTGAGGGGAGAAATGAGGATCCGGATCCCGAGGAGACGCAGGCATTGATGCAGACCCCAGCATGCCAGAGGATGAGGAATGAGAGACCCGGGCGCCATGACTGACCACACGTGGCGAGCAGGACGGAGCGGGAAGCACCATGACAGTTCCAGAAGGGCCCATCTCCACCCCCGCCAGCAGGGAAGGAAACGAACCCTGGGAGCCAAAGACCGAAGAGGGGGTACTGTCGGTACCTGATGCTGCAGCTGCAGCGGCAACTCCCGAAGAAGACTCCTCTGCAAGCGGGAATCCTGGTCCAGTTCGTCTCCCCTCCAACGGCGCCATCTTGGGAGACGGCCCGGCAGCAGCGTCGGTGAGAAATCGCTGAATGGAGCCGGCTGAAGACATCTGCCTCGTACAGTATGGAGTCTCCGTGGTTGCCTTAGATTTCCTGACCATTTAGGAAGGCTCAAGTGTGTCTTATAGTATGCTTATGAGCGGGTTATGGAAGTGCAGGAACGGAGCTCTCAAGCAGCACGTCTGGTCAGCGCCATGTCCAAGCCACGCCCCCAGAAATTGAAACCTTAACCAAATTCAGGCTAAGGTGGACACATCTTCATCATGGGTTTTCAATAGGATTTGAAAATACAAAGCTTATGGCATAATATTTATGGAAATCCCACCCGGCGCTCATCAACCCTTTTCCATACAGATTATTTATTGTAGCGCAATACATATTTTGCAGTGACCAGTGGTGTAACTTGATTCTCCTGGGCCCAATGCAAATTCTGCAAAAGGGTCTTCCACCTACCATGTGACATTTGTATACTAGTGGCAGAGGGACTTTTAGACCCCCTCAGGCACCACGACTTGGGGTGTGACTGCTACCTCTGCACCCCTATAGCTATGCCAATGGCACTGTGGCATTTCAAACCAACTCGGGTCTTTCTCAAACTCCAGACTTCGAGGTCAAAAAGTATTAATACATAATGTGTATTGTACTACACTAAAGCATCTTTATAAAAAAGGATTGGCGAGTCCATGGTACGATGTCTATATGTTATTGTGCTGACCACCTTCCACGAGCACCACCAAAGATAGCAAAGTGCCCTGCCGTTTTTCTTTTTAGTGCACAGTTTTTACTCAATTACTCATTACAGTGTTCAGAAAAACAGTTAAAAGAAAAAATGTGGCCCTACTATATCTGTAAGGGACACTCAGAATATTATCTAAGAAAAAATGTAAGAATTTTTCCATAAATTAATTTATACTTTTTTTATAGCGCCCCCCAGGATTGAGCTGAATGCGTCCTTGGAGGTGGTATCCCCTCTGGTAAGCAGGGTATCCAGTCATCGGCTGCTCCTTGTACCCTTGTCGGAGAAGCTGAGGAGGCCACTGCACATGCGAGACGTTTTCTCTGCAGAGCTGCTGGGATCCTTCATGACTGAGGAAGCTATCAACTAAAAGACAAACAGTGCATGTGTGTCCACCGGTAAAGGGCACAGAAGGAAATTAGCAGCAACACTAGGGGGCACTATAAGAAAAAGTTGAATTGTAAGATAAGACAATAAGCACATGATAGTAATGTCCCTTGCCAAATATATAATTAAAACCAAAAGGTGGCAATTATTAGGGCACTCTATAGCTTTATTATTAGAGCACTCTATGGCGTTATTATTAGGGAACTCTATGGCTTTAGTATTAGGGCACTCTATGGCTTTAGTATTAGGGCACTCTATGGCTTTATTATTAGGGCACTCTATGGCCTTATTAGGGCACTCTATGGCCTTATTATTAGGGCATACTTTGAATTTATTATTAGGGCACTCTATGGCTTTAGTATTAGGGCACTCTATGGCTTTATGATAAGGGCACTCCACGGCTTTATGATTAGGGCACTCTACGGCTTTATGGCTTTATTATTAGGGTACTCTATGGCTTTATTATTTAGGTGCTATACAGCTCTATTATTTGGCTATTGTGGTGGAATTATTTTGAGCATTTCATGGCAGTATTATTTGGACACTTTATGGTACTGTTACTTTATGGAAAGGTTATTGTTTTGATTTCACCACTATTTATAATATTTTAGTTTATTATAGCTTTATTATTAAAATTTTTACATGTAGCTTGTTTTTTCTGAACTAGTCTTCATTCATTTTCTTTGAAAAGAAGAGAGAGACCCCTTACAATCTTTATGTCAGGAGCCTCCCCAGACATTGATCCAGACTTTGTGTTACTTGCCTTCACATGCTGGTCTATAGCTCCCCATGGCCTAGTTACCATTTGTCACAATGTCTTCCGGTGTGGTGTCAATCTTTTCCCCTTCACCAGCATTGGGTCTTCAGTTACATCACATTGCAATGGCAAGTATTATAATCAAACAAGGTCATCAGGTTTAAACCAGGCCAACTTATTAATGAATTCATACAAACTTTACTGCCCCAGCTTGACCAAAGCCTACGTCGAGCACTGTTTTTCAATCAATTGCTATGAGATCTACTCCCTCTGTCAAGGTCTGTGGTAGATTCATAGTCCAGTGACAATTAGAAAGTTTGACACACAGATAAGCATTAACAGTTGGTAGCATAAGGCAGAGGCGTGGTCAAGAAACAATCTAAGTTCCTTCAACAGATTAGCAGCAAAAGTTTGTAATGTGAGGCAGGGATGTAGTCAGGAAGCAATCCAAGTTCCGTACACAATAAGCAGCAGCAGCAGTTTGAAGAGCGGCAGCAAGGAACTAAACTAAAGGCAGTTAGTTCAATAGACTGGCAAGAAGGAAGTGCAATGGCCAGGCTTATATAGTAAGCCAAAAAGGTGAGACCAATCAGACAATCAAGGCAAGGATTTCAGAGAGTCAGGAATCACGAAAACCTGGTCAATAGATTCAGCAGTGGAGCCGTCTAATGTTTCAAATGGCTCAATGAGAAAAACTGATGCATGGGACACAAGAGTTTCTGGGTTCAAATCCTGACACCATCCTTACTCCTATTTCTAGTTTGCCCTCTGGTTCTAATATTTGGCTTTGACTTATCTTTTGAGCATTACTTCTAGTCATATCTCTTGCCTTAGAGCTTCTGATTTGTTTCTTGGTTTCAACTCTGGTCAATCTTCTGGCAAAAACTTTGATATTCTTGTTTTACGTCCATCTGCTAATTCCATTGGGCTGGTACTCTAATTTCTGACTTTGTCCTCAATTTCAACCTTTTGTCCCTATGCTCTTGCTGCCACCATTTATCCGATATTGTTCTAAGGGTTGAGACATGAGAAATCTCCATCAAAAAAACCAATACCTCCGTGCAGGTGTGAAGACCACTGTTTTCTTAGATTCTTCACCTCATTCTAGGCCGGTTCTTTCTAAGAAAACAGTCGGAGTCGTATGCATTCTGTTTATGACTGTGACGATCTAGGGGTATGTGGACCCACTAGGCCGCTCCGCCGTAGTGGAGAGGCAGCTGGCCAAGTCACAGTAAATGCACAAGTCTATAGAAAGAGTTCGTAGCACGAAAGTACCTGAGATAGTCCAGACAATGGCAGAGGCTTTGGCACAGATGGGACTGGATGTGGCAGGTTGCGCTAGATGTGGAAGACACCAGGTACAGCAGGTTGCGCCAGATGCGGCGGATGACACCAGGTGCAGCAGGTTGCTTCAGACGTGGCGGATGACACCAGGTGAAGCAGGTTGCGCCAGATGTGGCGTACGACAGTAGGTGTGCCAGGTTGCGCCAGATGTGGCGGATGACAGTAGGTTCAGCATGGCATGACTCCAACATTAGACAGGCTCAAAGACAAAGCACAGGATACGGGATACAGGTAGCAGGGCACGGGAACACTGGGAATGGGATGACACTAAGGGACCATTTGCAATACAAACATCGGAAGACTACAACAACGCTCAGGCAAGGAATGGAAGGGCAGGACCCTTTTTATAGTTCAAGGTTATCTGGAGCATAATTAATTAATTACATATGTATGCAATGGCCCTTTAAGGCTGGGAACCAGCGCGCGCGCCCTCTAGTGGACACTACGGGGCAGAACGTTCTCATGTGCTGACGTCTCCGGGGAAGAAGACGCCGGCAGGAAGAGGTAGGTCTGCGGATGGTAGGTAAGTGGAGGTTGTAGTCCGTGACCGCGGCTGTAACAATACCTACATTGATTCCATTTTGTCGTCTTCGTCTGCCTGTTTCAATATATCTTATGTGAGAAATGGTTAAAAGGTTAATAATGAAATGGGTGAAAAATGAACCAGGACATTTTCACGCATTTATAGGATTTATTAGTAGCTAAACAAGTGTTTTCACCCTGGTGTACTTTCCAACCAGCAGCAGGCATTGAAGAGAGGAGTTCCCATAACAAAGATCAAACTGCCCCCCCCCCTTTATGGTACTATTTATGGTGTAATAGTAAACAAAACGCCACCCAAAATTTAAAATATCAGTTATGGTTGAAGTTTTTAGGAATCTCCTACGCCAAGAATCTCAATGTTATTTCTAGCTGTAAAGCTTGATCTTCTCTCTAATGGACCATTTACCTAAATAAATATTTTCACATATGTTAGTGGTTACCTGAAATTAAAAAAGTTATCACAAAATTTTAGGTTGCAATATTCATTCCTTAAAGTGTAGCTAAACGTTTGACAAACTTCTGACATGTCATAGTGATTGGTGGGGGTCCGAGCACTGAGACCCCCACCAATCGCTAGAACAAAGCAGCTGAAGTGCTCGTGTGAGCACTGAGCCGCTTCGTGTCCGTTCGGCTTTTTCCGGAAAGCCGATGTATCGGAGTACGGACTCATAGACTTTCTATTGAGTCTGTACACCGATACATTTATTTCCGGAAAAAGCCCAACAGACACGAAGCGGCTGAGCGCTCACACGAGCGATTGACCCCCACCAATCCAAACTTCTGACATGTCACTATGACATGTCAGAAGTTTGTCAAACATTTAGCTACACGTTAATGTATTTTCTGACCCTCTGATATGCATTTTGCAACATGCTTCTAGTTTCAGACTTTTCTCATGTGTCCGTGTCCCTCCCAGTTATACATGCTGTATGTGATTCCAGGATGCTGCTGCCTTCACTATCTCACATGTATTAGCAGCCCTACTGCTTTCACCGGAGGAACTTATAGTCCACGTGTGCTGACACTAATACTGCCTATGTTAACTCTTTCCCCTCCCCCTGCAGATTCTGCCATGTGAACTCCCCTCCCTATCTACAATGATGTTGATTGTGTGAGAGCTTTCCTCCCTATCTACACTGATGTTGCCAGTGTGCATTTTCTCCTCTCTTTCTACACTGATGCTAATGAGTGTGTGAGGTCTCTCCTTTCCCTCCCACTGCAGATGCTGCTGTGGGTTTTCTCCAAATTCTGCATGTGAACTCTCCTCTCTGTATACACTGATATTGCCTGTATATGTGGGTTCCCTCCTCTCTCTCTCTCTCGCTAATGTTGAGGAGTGTGTGATCTTTCTCCCCTCCCCCTGCAGATTCTGCTGTGGGTTCTCTCCTCTGTTTCTCTACACTAATGCTGCCTGTATGTGTGTAGGAAATATACCCCCTACCCTTTTTATCATGGATCCTCTCCCATCTCTGACTATATTGATTCTGCCTGTGCGATCTCCCTGTGGAGACACTGCCATGAGTTCTCTCATCTCTCTTTAGACTAATTCTCTCGAGATATGTATATATATATATATATATATATATATATATACACACAGAGAGAGAGAGGATAACCACAGCCAACAATAGCCTTGGAGCAGTGTGCTATTGGATCTATGTTACAAGCAGCAGCACAGCCAGCTATGTACAGAAGCTGCACATACCATACAGCAGAAAAATGATAGGACATTTTTTTTTTTTTTTTTTTAGGAAGACTATTTAGTAAGTTGCTTAGTTTTGCGTTTAGGAAGCACATGAAAAATAAAAGTTTCTAGAGTCTTTAGGTTTTTATGACCAAAAGGCAGAGTTGTAATTTGATGCTCCTAGGTCCCAATGCAAACTCTGTAACAGGGCACTCCAACTATTACTTGCAATTTCTAGTCCAAGTCTCCATATTTTCCCACCTCATGTCAAATACTATGAAGCTTATGCATAGACATACTTTGAGACCTTGGGGACTTTACTAAACTGCAATTAACTAATATAACTGATGTGAATCGCGGGAATTACTCTGATTGCCAGTTATAGGATCATGAAGGATTTGTTTTCTTTCAAGTGTAACTGACAGGCGTCTTGTAGGGGGTCTTGTTTCAGTCTCTCTGCATCAATACAGCTACGCTTTCCAAAAATGCTACGTGACATACACATGTCTTACATCAATCCTACTAATCTCGTAACCCCGTAAAAGCATGTGTTTTCCTTCCAGTTTTGGAAGTTGCTCTAGAAATTACTCAGCATGAAAACAGCCAAAAAGTCATTTCAAGGTTTAAAGTTTATATATTTAGTTTCAAGTCTAAAAAATGTTCCTACTAACCTTACAAAGTAAACTCACAGAATTGGAAATTTACCTTAAATATTGCCATTTCACACTGGACAATGAGCCCTCACAATTAACAGTTATCAGATTATCATAAGGAGGCAGGATTACAATAAAAGGTAACACCTCTATTCACAATAGGTGACGGGGATAGCTCCTCCCTCCTCCCTCTCCCTGCACAGAGACTACTGCATTTCACACAAAGCATGCTCACTACACTCTCCCATAAAAGTAAAGACGTAATTTTCCGACTTAGTTTTGCTATGTCCAGGTGCCTGTTGTAAAGCAAATATTGTATTACGGCAGCTCAGTCAAGTTGGCCGCCCTACACTCATGTAAAGAAAAAACAGAGATGTTGTTTGGACAACATCTGGTAGATTTGGATATGAGAAAATATGTCGTCAGACAATCCAGAAGGAAAGCTAATTTCAGAAGTTGAGGGTCAAGGCTAGGCAATGGCCGAGGTCGTGGGCATTGAGCAAAACAGGAGAATAACCACGTCAAGTGCCATCTGCCACATCAAGTGTCTTCTGCCACGTCAAGTGCCATCTGCCACGTCAAGTGCCATCTGCCACGTCAAGTGTCATCTGCCACGTCCAGTGTCTACTTCTTCATCGGATACTGCCCGCCACGTCTGGCGCCACTTTCCGCACTTGCATCCATCCGTGCTGAAGCCACAGCCACCGCCCGGACTATTTCAGGTACCCAAGCATTACTGTCTGCCATTTACTTCCTCTTAGACTGTGACCTGGTCAGCTGCCTCCCCGCTACGGTGGAGCGGCCTAGTGGGTCCACAAACCCTGTGTTCGTGACAGTACGCTCAGGCCATGGAACCCGCTGGCCAGCCCAAGACCCAAGTACAGAAGATTCAGACAGAGATGCATGACCTACGCACACATCAGGATCAACTCCTTGAGGCGGTGAATTCTATTCTGATCTGCCTGGATCTACTCGCTGTTTCACCCCCGGTTCTTCCTCCTGAAGCTGTTGCCGTGCCACTGCCTGTTGCTCCCCCTGTTTGTTCCGGATCCTCAGTTCCTCTGCCTCTTCCTCCTCGCTACGACGGTGACCCCAGAGCACGTAGAGGATTTCTCAATCAATGCACGGTGCATTTTAGGCTACGGCCTCATCTCTTCCCCTCCGAGGAGGCCAAAGTGGCATTTATTATCTCCCTCCTCGCTGGCAAGGCCCTCGCATGGGCGAACCCAATCTTGGAGCTACAAGGACCTGTATCTGCGGACCTAGCCTTGTTCCTGCAGTCCTTTTGTGCCGTGTTGGAGGAGCCGGGTCGAACATCCTCTGCCGCAGCCACTCTGTTGACCCTCAAGCAAGAAGGCTCCACAGTAGGGGAGTATGCTATCTCCTTCTGTACCCTAGCAGCCGAGCTGGCATGGAACAATGAGGCACTGGTGGCGACCTTCTGGCAGGGACTGTCCTCTCACATCAAGGACGAACTGGCAGCCCGCGACCTTCCTTCTACCTTGGATGCCCTCATCCTGTTAGCCACCCGGGTTGATATGAGAATCCGGGAGCGCTCTCTAGAGGTTCGTCAGGAGAGCTGGGCCCACAGACCAGCACCCTCTGCCCAGAGACCACTATTGTCCTCTCCTAGTGCGCTACCTGAGGAACCCATGCAGGTAGACAGAGTCCGGTTATCTGAACAGGAGAAGCAGCGCAGACGCTCCTCTGGACTTTGTATGTATTGTGGCCTCAAGGGTCATTTTGTGCGCCAATGCCCACAGAAACTGGGAAACTCCAGTACCTAGGGTTGGTTGGAGAGGCAACTCTAGGTGGAACGTCTCCAAACGTTAAAACCTCTTCCAAATTATCGATACCTGTGGCCATCGTCACCGGACAGACATCACATCCTTCCTCCGCCTACCTTGACTCTGGAGCGGCTGCTAATTTTATCCACCAGGATTTAGTGGATCGGTTTCAACTACCCACAGTCCGTCTGGAAAGACCCCTGGCAGTTGCTTCTGTGAATGGTCTACCGTTGCCTGATCCGATCATGCTCATCACTGAGCCGTTGACATTACGGGTCGGAGCTCTTCACTCGGAACACATCTCCTTCCTGGTACTACCCAAGGCTATCAATCCTATCCTGCTGGGTCTGCCATGGCTCCGTCTACACGCCCCGACACTCGACTGGAGTTCTGGAGAAGTTCTTCAATGGGGTTCCAGATGCCATAGCCATTGCCTGTCACAAGTCCGTCCTGTTGTGCCCCCTCTGCCTCAGTCGCTCTCCGATCTACCTTCTCAGTATGCCAGTTTTGAGGATGTCTGTTAGGGATCTGCCAGGTACTACGTCTAGGTATACTCCTGGGATTAATCAATCCACACCTGAGGCCAGACCTGTTCGTCTGACACCATCTCCCACCAACCAGGGTGGCAGGCTCAGGAGTGGGAGAGCCTATCGCGGCCTGGTCAGTCGGAGTTAGCTCCGCCCCCTTTCCTTTATTACCTGCTGTGTTCTCCTCCTCAGTGCTTGTAATTCTTTTGGATTCCTGGCCCCACTGCTGCTTGCTCCAGCCTGCTCCTGCCGTGCTTCTGCCTTGCTGCTGTTCTGCTTAACCTGCTTTGCTTTGCCTCCGGCTTGCTTCCTCCTCCGTGCTCACTTGGGTATACTCCACCTTATCCTGGTCCTGACTACTCATTCACCGCTCCGTTTCCTCGTGGCGTTCCGTGGGCTACTGCCCCTTCCCTTGCGTGTTCCCTGTTTGTTTTCCCGTGCACTTAGACAGCGTAGGGACCGCCGCCCAGTTGTACCCCGTCGCCTAGGGCGGGTCGTTGCAAGTAGGCAGGGACAGGGCGGTGGGTAGATTAGGGCTCACTTTTCCTTCACCTCCTTCCTGCCATTACATAATTACAAGCCCCTTACCTAGTCTACCATTTCCCCTACGCTGACGCTATCATGGACCCCCTTGAGACCCTGACCCAGCAGATGCAGGGCCTCTCCCTACAGGTCCAGGCCCTGGCCCAGAGGGTCAACCAGGGTGACGCTGCCGTAGTAGTTCCCCTCACCTCACCTCTAGAACCCGACCTCAAGTTACCTGACCGGTTCTCAGGGGACCGTAAGACGTTTCTCTCCTTCCGGGAGAGTTGCAGACTGTATTTCCGCCTTAAACCCCACTCCTCAGGTTCCGAGAACCAGCGGGTGGGTATCATCATATCCCGACTCCAGGAAGGGCCCCAAGAGTGGGCCTTCTTGGCTCCTGACACCCCTGAACTTTCCTCTGTTGATCGCTTTTTCTCTGCCCTCGGACTCATTTACGACGAGACTGACAGGACTGCTTTAGCCGAGAGTCAGCTGGTGACCTTACGTCAGGGTAGGAGACCGGTTGAGGAGTACTGTTCTGATTTTAAAAAGTGGTGCGTAGCTTCTCGGTGGAACGATCCGGCCCTAAGGTGCCAGTTTAGGTTAGGATTATCTGACGCCCTGAAGGATCTGCTGGTTAGCTACCCCTCTTCTGACTCCCTTGACCAGGTTATGGCCCTAGCAGTACGACTTGACCGACGTCTCAGGGAACGTCAGCTTGAACGCTTCAATGTGCTCCCCTCTGACTTTTCTGCGATCCCCCCCGAGGTCCCGTCTCCTCGCCCCTCCATGTCCCTCGGGGCCTCCATGTCCCCTCGACAACGTAGGGAGTTTCGCAGAATGAAGGGTCTCTGCTTCTACTGTGGGGACGACAAGCATCTTCTGAACACCTGTCCCAGGCGCAAGAATAAAAAGCCGGAAAACTTCTGCGCCTAAGTGATCATCGGGGAGGTCACTTGGGCGCACAGGTATTTCCCGTTAATGTGAAACGCAATAAAATTTTGCTTCCCTTTCAGGTCTCGTTTGCTGGCCGGTCTGCCACTGGCAGTGCCTTCGTGGATTCTGGCTCATCTGCTAATATCATGTCTGTGGAATTTGCTATGTCTCTAAAAATGCCTTTTATTGATTTACCTTATCCTATCCCTGTAGTAGGTATCGACTCAACTCCCCTTGCTAATGGTTATTTTACTCAGCATACTCCTGTTTTTGAACTCCGTGTTGGCTCCATGCATTTGGAGCAGTGCTCTGTACTGGTGATGCAGGGATTATCGTCTGATCTGGTATTAGGTCTTCCCTGGTTGCAGTTGCATAATCCCACGTTTGATTGGAATACTGGGGAGCTTACCAAATAGGGTAGTGAATGTCTTATGTCATGTCTTTCTGTTAATTCTATTTCTCCCCGGGAGGAGGTAAACACGCTTCCTGAGTTTGTTCAGGACTTCGCCGATGTGTTTTCTAAGGAGGCCTCCGAGGTGTTGCCCCCCCATAGAGATTACGATTGCGCCATCGATTTGGTGCCTGGTGCCAAGCTTCCTAAGGGTAGGATATTTAATCTTTCATGTCCTGAACGTGAAGCTATGAGGGTGTATATCCAAGAATGCCTGGCCAAGGGTTTCATTCGCCCCTCGACTTCTCCTGTAGGTGCTGGCTTCTTCTTTGTGGGGAAGAAGGATGGTGGTCTTAGGCCGTGCATTGATTATCGTAACCTGAATAAGGTCACCGTAAGGAACCAGTACCCACTTCCTTTGATTCCGGATCTTTTTAATCAGGTTCAGGGAGCCCAATGGTTTTCTAAGTTCGATCTACGGGGGGCATATAACCTTATCCGCATCAAAGAGGGGGATGAGTGGAAAACTGCGTTCAACACACCCGAGGGTCATTTCGAATACCTGGTCATGCCCTTTGGGTTGTGTAATGCCCCTGCTGTCTTCCAGAATTTTATTAATGAAATCCTGAGAGATTACCTGGGTAATTTTCTTGTTGTGTACCTTGATGACATACTGGTGTTTTCCAAGGACTGGTCCTCCGACGTGGAGCATGTCAGGAAGGTGCTCCAGGTCCTTCGGGAGAATAATCTGTTTGCTAAGACTGAAAAATGTGTCTTTGGGGTACAGGAGATACCATTTTTAGGGCAAATCCTCACTCCTCATGAATTCCGCATGGACCCTGCCAAGGTTCAGGCTGTGGCGGAATGGGTCCAACCTGCCTCCCTTAAGGCGTTACAGTGTTTTTTAGTGTTCGCCAACTATTACAGGAGATTTATTGCCAACTTCTCGGTCGTCGCTAAGCCTCTTACGGACCTTACTCGCAAGGGTGCTGATGTCCTCCATTGGCCCCCTGAGGCCGTCCAGGCCTTTGAGACCCTCATGAAGTGCTTTATCTCGGCCCCCGTGCTGATTCAGCCCAACCAAGAGGAGCCATTTATTGTGGAGGTTGACGCATCCGAGGTGGGAGTGGGGGCCGTCTTGTCCCAGGGTACCAGCTCCCTCACCCATCTCCGCCCCTGTGCTTACTTCTCTAGGAAGTTTTCGCCCACGGAGAGTAACTATGATATTGGCAACCGCGAACTCTTAGCCATTAAATGGGCTTTTGAAGAGTGGCGGCACTTCCTGGAGGGGGTCAGACACCAGGTAACGGTCCTTACGGATCACAAGAATCTGGTTTTCCTAGAATCGGCCCGGAGGCTTAATCCTAGACAAGCTCGGTGGGCACTATTCTTTACCAGATTTAATTTCTTGGTTACCTATAGGGCTGGGTCCAAGAATATTAAGGCTGATGCCCTGTCACGTAGTTTCATGGCCAATCCTCCTTCCGAGAAAAATCCTGCTTGTATTTTACCCCCTGGTATAATCATTTCTGCCACGGATTCTGATTTAGCTTCTGATATCGCTGCTGATCAGGGTGCAGCTCCCGGGAACGTCCCTGGGGACAAACTGTTTGTTCCCCTGCAATACCGGCTAAGGGTACTCAGGGAAAACCATGACTCCGCTCTATCTGGTCATCCTGGCATCTTGGGCACCAAACACCTCATTACCAGAAACTATTGGTGGCCTGGGTTGCCTAAAGACGTTAGGGCTTACGTCGCCGCTTGTGAGGTTTGCGCTAGGTCCAAAACCCCTAGGTCCCGACCTGCGGGCCTACTACGTTCCTTGCCCATTCCCCAGAGACCTTGGACCCATATCTCCATGGATTTTATCACCGATTTGCCTCCATCTCAGGGCAAGTCGGTGGTGTGGGTGGTAGTAGACCGCTTCAGCAAGATGTGCCACTTTGTGCCACTTAAGAAGCTACCTAACGCCAAGACGTTAGCTTCTTTGTTTGTGAAACACATCCTGCGTCTCCATGGGGCCCCAGTCAATATCGTTTCTGACAGAGGGGTACAATTTGTTTCCTTATTTTGGAGAGCCTTTTGTAAAAAGTTGGAGATTGATCTGTCCTTCTCCTCCGCCTTCCATCCCGAAACTAATGGCCAAACGGAGAGGACTAACCAGTCCCTGGAACAATATTTAAGGTGTTTCATCTCTGACTGTCAATTCGATTGGGTCTCATTCCTTCCCCTTGCTGAATTTTCCCTGAATAACCGGGTCAGTAACTCGTCAGGGGTCTCCCCGTTTTTCTGTAATTTCGGGTTTAACCCAAGGTTCTCCTCCGTTTCCCCTGGTTGTTCCAATAATCCTGAGGTAGAGGATGTTCATCGGGAACTGTGCACTGTCTGGGCCCAGGTTCAGAAGAACCTAGAGGCGTCCCAGAGCGCACAAAAGATTCAGGCGGATAGTAGACGTTCTGCTAACCCCCGGTTTGTCGTCGGGGATTTGGTCTGGTTGTCGTCCAGGAACTTGCGCCTTAAGGTCCCGTCCAGGAAGTTTGCTCCCCGATTTATTGGGCCTTATAAGATCATTGAAGTCCTCAACCCTGTATCCTTCCGTCTGGAGCTGCTCCCATCCTTTCGCATACATGACGTCTTCCATGCCTCCCTCCTTAAACGCTACTCCCCGTCCTGGTCCCCCTCGAGGAAACCTCCAGTTCCCGTTCTCACCCCTGAGGGGGTGGAATTCGAGGTGGCCAAGATTATGGACAGTAGGATGGTCCAGGGCTCCCTCCAGTACCTGGTCCATTGGAGAGGGTACGGGCCGGAGGAGAGGACTTGGGTACCTGCCCGTGATGTTCACGCTGGGGTATTGATCAGGAGGTTCCACCTTCTCTTCCCTACTAAACCGGGTCCTCTTAGTAAGGGTCCGGTGGCCCCTCATAAAAGGGGGAGTACTGTTAGGGATCTGCCAGGTACTACGTCTAGGTATACTCCTGGGATTAATCAATCCACACCTGAGGCCAGACCTGTTCGTCTGACACCATTTCCCACCAACCAGGGTGGCAGGCTCAGGAGTGGGAGAGCCTATCGCGGCCTGGTCAGTCGGAGTTAGCTCCGCCCCCTGTCCTTTATTACCTGCTGTGTTCTCCTCCTCAGTGCTTGTAATTCTTTTGGATTCCTGGCCCCACTGCTGCTTGCTCCAGCCTGCTCCTGCCATGCTTCTGCCTTGCTGCTGTTCTGCTTAACCTGCTTTGCTTTGCCTCCGGCTTGCTTCCTCCTCCGTGCTCACTTGGGTATACTCCACCTTATCCTGGTCCTGACTACTCATTCACCGCTCCGTTTCCTCGTGGCGTTCCGTGGGCTACTGCCCCTTCCCTTGCGTGTTCCCTGTTTGTTTTCCGTGCACTTAGACAGCGTAGGGACCGCCGCCCAGTTGTACCCCGTCGCCTAGGGCGGGTCATTGCAAGTAGGCAGGGACAGGGCGGTGGGTAGATTAGGGCTCACTTTCCCTTCACCTCCTTCCTGCCATTACAATGTCTTTTGCAAACGAGAGGCTGAGACGTTGCCTCCACATCGGAATTATGACTGTCCCATTGAACTGGTTCCCAATGCTTCTCTTCCCCGTGGACGAGTATATCCTCTCTCCTTGCCAGAGACTTTATCGATGTCAGACTATATCAAGGAGAACTTGGAGAGGGGTTTTATTCGAAAATCTTCCTCCCCGGCCGGGGCTGGATTCTTCTTCGTTAAAAAGAGAGATGGATCTCTCCGACCCTGCATTGACTACCGTGGTCTTAATCAGATCACGGTCAAGAACAAATACCCGTTGCCACTCATTTCCGAGCTGTTTGATCGCATACGAGGAGCCAAAATTTTTTCCAAGCTAGATCTACGGGAGGCCTATAATCTAATCCGGATTCGTCGGGGTGACGAATGGAAGACGGCATTTAACACCCGCGATGGGCACTACGAATACCTAGTGATGCCCTTCGGACTGTGTAACGCTCCCGCAGTATTTCAGGAGTTCGTTAATGACATCTTCCGAGGTCTCCTCTATATGTGTGTTGTAGTTTATCTCGATGATATTCTAATCTTCTCCCTAGATCTGATGACCCATCGGAGGCATGTTCGTCAAGTTCTTCTGCGACTAAGAGAGAATCGCTTGTATGCCAAGTTAGAGAAATGCACCTTTGAAAAGAGGTCTTTGCCCTTCCTGGGCTATGTCATCTCGGATCAAGGCCTTAAGATGGACCCTGAGAAGTTAAAGTCTTTCCTGGAATGGCCACGTCCTCAAGGCCTAAGGGCCATACAGCGGTTCCTGGGTTTCGCCAATTTCTAGCGGCAGTTTATTCCGAACTTTTCTTCTCTGACGGCCCCCATCTCTACCCTTACCAAGAAGGGTGTGAACGCCAAGGTATGGACTCCAGAGGCAGAGTCCGCATTCATTAGCCTCAAGAAAGCCTTCACTTCAGCTTCTATCCTCCATCACCCTCACGTATCTCGGCAGTTCTCACTGGAAGTGGACACTTCCTCTGTTGGTGCAGGCGCACTTCTGTTCCAGAGGAGCTCCAAAGGAAAGGCAGTAGTATGTGGCTACTACTCAAGACTGTTTTCCTCTGCTGAGCGCAATTACTCCATTGGAGATCGGGAGCTACTGGCTATCAAATTGGCCCTGGAGGAGTGGAGAAATCTTCTGGAGGGCGCTGCTCACCCCATCCTGATCTTCACCAACCACAAGAATCTTACTTACCTTCAGTCCGCTCAAAGACTGAATCCTCGTCAAGCCAGGTGGTCACTGTTCTTCACCCGTTTCCAATTTCTGCTCCACTACCGTCCCGCTGACAAGAATGTGAGGGCCGATGCCCTGTCCAGATCATTTGATACGGAAGACACGGTGGAGTCCCTTCAGACGATCATAGACCCATCCTGCGTTGTCACCGCCAATCCTCTGCAGCTTAGAAATATCCCTCCGGGGAGAACTTTTGTTCGGTTGGCAGACAGAAAAATAATTTTCCGCTGGGGACACAGTTCTAAACTAGCTGGGCACGCCGGTGTCCGTAAAACCCAAGACCTGATCGCTCGTCACTTCTGGTGGCCCACGCTTCCTAAGGATGTTCTGGACTTTGTCTCTGCTTGCACGGTGTGTGCCTCTAACAAAGTGACTCACAGCGAGCCTGCCGGCTTGCTTCAACCCCTGCCTGTACCCAGTGCCCCCTGGCAGCACATCACTATGGACTTCGTCACAGACCTTCCTCTCTCAGCAGGATGCAACACCATCTGGGTGGTGGTGGACTGGTTCTCTAAGATGGCACATTTTATCCCGCTGACCGGCCTACCTTCTGCTCCCCGACTGGCGAGTCTCTTTATTCAGCACATCTTTCGCTTGCATGGCTTGCCTCTTCACATTGTGTCTGACCGGGGGGTTCAGTTTACTTCTAAGTTCTGGAGAGCCCTCTGTAAACTCCTGGATGTGAGTTTGGACTTTTCCTCTGCCTATCACCCCCAGTCCAATGGGCAAGTTGAGAGGATCAACCAGATCATGGAAAATTATCTCCGCCACTTCATCTCTTCACAGCACGATAACTGGGTACAGCTTCTTCCATGGGCCGAGTTTTCATACAACAACCACACAAGTGAGTCCACCACTTCCACTCCGTTTCACATCGTGTACAGTCAAAATCCCAGAGTTCCTCTTCCTGTATCAACTTCATCTCAGGTACCCGCTGCTGACTCTGCATATGGGGACTTCCTGCAAATCTGGCAACAGACCCGGTCCTCTATTTTGCTGGCGGTAGATCGCATTAAGCGTAAGGCTGATACCAAGAGAAGAGAGCCGCCTCAGTATCTTTCTGGGACTAAAGTCTGGCTGTCCTCTCATTCGCTTGAGGGTGCCTTCATACAAGTTTTCTCCCAGGTTCCTTGGTTCTTTCGAGATCCTGCAACAAATTAACTCTGTTTCCGATAAGCTGCGGCTGCCTCCTACCCTCAGAATCCCTAACTCCTTCCATGTGTCCCTCCTGAAACCAGTGGTCCTGAACCGCTACAGCAAGACTTCTAGTTCCACAGTTGCTCCCAGCGGTCCTTCTGATGTATTCGAGGTAAAGGAGATCCTGGACCGCAAGAGGGTAGGAGGAAGGACATTCTATTTGGTGGAATGGAGAGGGTTTGGTCCTGAGGAGAGGTCCTGGGAGCCAGAAGAGAACCTCAGCGCCCCTACTCTTATTAAAAAGTTCCTCTCTCACTCTGGCCACAAGAAGAGGGGGCGTAAGAGGGGGGATACTGTAGCGCCCATGGCCGCGGGCCGTCGGGTTTACTCACCTCCCGACGCCCGCAGCCATGGATCTGTGAGCGCTGGCCTCCGTCTCCCTCCTAGGAGATGCCAGCACTCACTTCCGCTCCGTTCGGCTGGGTCCCGTAGGGTGCGCGCGTACGCTCGCGCCCGGCCTTAAAGGGCCAGCGAGCGCAATTAGGAAATCGTCATCACCATCAACTGCCACGATTTCCTGGTCTATAAGAAGGCTCCTGGCCTTCTAATCCTTGCCTGAGCGTTGTTAGTTTTTCCCAGTCTGTCTCGCAAATGGTCCCTTAGTGTCTCCCGTTCCAGCTGTTACCCGTGCCCTGTTACCGTTCCTGTATTCCGTATTGTTCCTGTGCCTACCCGCGTTCAAGTACCATCTGCCACGTCTAGTGTCTTCTGCCACGTCAAGTGCCATCTGCCACGTCAAGTGCCATCTGCCACGTCAAGTGCCATCTGCCACATCAAGTGTCTTCTGCCACGTCAAGTGCCATCTGCCACGTCAAGTGCCATCTGCCACGTCAAGTGTCATCTGCCACGTCCAGTGTCTACCGCTTCATCGGATACTGCCCGCCACGTCTGGCGCCACTTGCCGCACCTGCCTCCATCCGTGCTGAAGCCACAGCCACCGCCCGGACTATTTCAGGTACCCAAGCATTACTGTCTGCCATTTACTTCCGCTTAGACTGTGACCTGGTCAGCTGCCTCCCCGCTACGGCGGAGCGGCCTAGTGGGTCAACAAACCCTGTGTCCGTGACAATTATCCAGGAACAGCAGTTTGTTTGAACAGATGGCAATGTCTGATACTGAAGCTCGTCCCCTTAACTTGAATAGGACTAAATGGGATGAGCTGCAGTAACAGGCACAACACCACAGCGCCTTCATTGTGCTGATCATTTGGGGGTCACCCTGGTTGATTTAAACCAAGAAAACCCCTTTGAAAAGTTCAGTGTGACCCCCCCCCCACCAGTGGAGTGACCCATAAGGCTTCTGAAGAAGATGACACCAATAAAGGGAAAAATAAGTATCAAATGGGAAAGGCATTTTTTTATTATGGACACACAAGTTGCTACAATGTTGAAACCATACTGTAACAGTTAATACAGGGAACACAAAGCCTTTATAATGTACAATTAGGGAATACATAAACCACTTTAAGGCTATGTTCACACTGAGTCTTTTGACGAGTTTTTTGACGCGGAAACCGCGCCAAAAAACTCGTCAAAAACGGCCCGAAAATGCCTCCCGTTAATTTCAATGGGAGGCGGATGCGGTTTTCTCCCGCGAGCGCTAAAACCGCCTCTCGGGAGAAAGAAGCGACATGCCCTATCTTCGGGCGTTTCTGCCTCTGACCTCCCATTGACTTCAATGGGAGGTAGAGAAAGCGTATTTCGCGGCGTATTATGACCACGGCTCTCAATGGCCGCGGGTGAAAATCGCAGCGAAAATCGGCGTGCAGGGAGAGGAAAATCTGCCTCAAACTTTCAAATGGAATTTTGTGTGAACATAGCCTAAGATTCCCCCAGTTTTCCTTTTTTGGAGGTTTCCTCAAGCAGGCATGAGAGAGCGCAAAGGATACAGTGCGATAACACATTCAGCTCTGCTACATCTGATTATATAAATATGTGTAATTGAACCTGATGCTTAGGCTTCTATAAAAAGGTGGATAATTATGTGCCGGAATGAGATAAGAAGTAAACTTTTCATAAAACAGCAACGTTCAAGCTACTTAGAACAGCATTAAATAGAATAATAGCGCAAATGTGTTAAGTCAGTAAATATTAGCATTGCTAAGCAACTAAAATCCGAAATTGTGTGTTGCAATTCCTTTAATTATTTAGAATTATAATGATCTCAAATTGAAAAGAAAATGAACTGACATCCAAAAATATCTATTGAGATAAAATGCAAAGCAGCAGATCAATCATTTTTAGCATAAAACCAAGTTTAATGAGGTGATTTTCAGCTTCACAGAGTTTAGGTTTTTATGGCGTTAAATAATTTAACCAATCGCTTGCAACCATTTTAATAATTAATATTGTATTCTTATGGCTTATTTATTTTCTTATTTCGGTGATGCAAAAATGAGCTACAATGTGCATGTAAATTGTGCTGAGCGAGGCAGCAATGTGATCTCAATCATCATCATCATCATCAGTTGTAGTTTACGGAAATATCATCTCACCGTTCTGACTTATTAAGCTCTGAGATAATATGTGATTTAGAATTGTACCGTGCTGAGAAAAAGTTTATTCCTCCCTCTTTATTCCATATTTGTCACGCTGAATGATTTCTAATCTTTAAAACGCAAGTTTACCTTTAGACAAGTTAGGGCTAATAGCTTTAAAGTGTAGCTAAACGTTTGACAAACTTCTGACATGTCATAGTGACATGTCAGAAGTTTGGATTGGTGGGGGTCCGAGCACTGAGACCCCCACCAATCGCTAGAACAAAGCAGCTGAATCACTCGTGCGAGCGCTCAGCCGCTTCGTGTCTGTTCGGCTTTTTCCGGAAATAAATGTATCGGTGTACAGACTCAATAGAAAGTCTATGAGCCCGTACTCCAATACATCGGCTTTCCGGAAAAAGCCGAACAGACACAAAGCGGCTGAGCGCTTGCACGATCGCTTCAGCTGCTTCATTCTAGCGATTGGTGGGGGTCTCAGTGCTCGGACCCTATGACATGTCAGAAATTTGTCAAACGTTTAGCTACACTTTAAAATATTAAATTTTGCGACTGTGCTATAGCTGCATGACCTAACTTGGCTCCATAATCCAGTTTCACTCCAGGGTGTATTTACTGCTGGTGTATAGAATCCTGTTGTTAGCTAGTGGATTCTGACTACAAACAGTCTCCTCTGTAGTCAGATAGTAGAAGTTACACTTAGGCTCTTCAGCACACAGACTCTTTTCTCTAGTGATTTATTCTACAGCTGCCTTTTCTTTCAGATGTCAAAGAGCAGACTACAGTGACTGAGAAGAACCAACTCAATAGAAAGGGGGGACTGAGCCACTATCCTCTCCACTACCCTAGACCACCAGAGAAGCAGCCACTATCCTCTCCACTACCCTAGACCACCAGAGAAGCAGACACTATCCTCTCCACTACCCTAGACCACCAGAGAAGCAGCCACAATCCTTTCCACTACCCTAGACCACCAGAGAAGCTGCCATTATACTCTCCACTACCCTAGACCACCAGAGAAGCAGGCACTATCCTCTCCACTACCCTAGACCACCAGAGAAGCAGCCACTATCCTCTCCACTACCCTAGACCACCAAGAAGCAGCCACTATCCTCTCCACTACCCTAGATAAGCAGAGAAGCAGCCATTGACCTCTCCACTACCCTAGACTACAATGAGAAACAGGCAACCTCTCCATTACCCTAGACTACTAGAGGAAGCAGAAATTAACTCTTGCACTACCTAAATCTCTAGGGAAGAGGCCATTTACCCTTCCACTACCCTAAACCACCAAGGATGCAGGCATTATACTCTCCACTACCCTTGACCACCAGGGAAGCAGTCATTAACACCAGAACTCCTATTTGGATCCCAATTTTTTTATTTCTTTTAAACTTATGACATCCTTGTCTTCAGAGGAGTGACTTGAAGCCCCTGGGCCAAGAGAAAAATCTGTCATATGGCCTCCCATCAAGGAAGCAGCCATTAACCTCTACACAATCCTATACCACCAGGGAAGCAACTATTAACCCCTTTACTACCTTAGGCTACCAGGAAATCAGGCTTTAACACCTCCACTACCTTAGATTACCAGTAATTCAGACTTTAACCCCTCCACTACCCTAGACCACCAGTTTAACCGCACTAATCTCTTCACTAGCCTAAACCACTAGGCAAGAAGACAAGAACACCTCACTACCCTTGACCACCGGGGAAGCAGTCATTAACCCAATAACTTCTTTATGAATCAAAATTTTATTTTTAACATGCTGCTTCCTTGTTTTGAGAGGAGTGATTTAAATCTCCTGGGCCCAGAGCCAAATCTGTAACAGGGCCCCCCACCTATTTTACCATTTGACACTTATAATACTGGTGTCTTCTTTTATGGCAGTAGGGCCTCAGGCACTAGGGTCTGGGTGCAACTCCTACATCTGCCCCTCACAGGTCTGGCATTACTTGTCTGATCTAGTTTTGTTAAACATCTGCCACAGATTTCCAGGATAGACTTCAATAAAAAAAACAAGGCATTAAAACATGTATTTCACAAGACCAGAACCAGATGACTGAGAATAAATGACCAGCGAGGACATTCTTCTTATATAAAAATAAAAAACAAAGCAAAATGATAATAGAATTTTTGTCTACATTTTGTTTTGCCCTTTTTGAGTTTTCTCCTTAGAAATTTTTAGTTCAGACATCATCCATTGTGACCAATTCTGCAACTTTAACCTCTCAAGGAGTGGGCTATTTTGGGCTTTCAGGGCCAAGTGTTTTTTCATCGCCACATTTCAATTTACATCACTTTTTATATTTTCGTCCATGTAGCCATATGATAGCTTATTTTTGCCGACCATGTTGTATTTTTCAATGGCACCATTTTTGGTTTTATATAATTTATTGATTAACTTTTATAAATCTTTGAGGGGAGGGGGGGAATGAGAAAAACAGCAATTCTGCCATTATTTTGTACGATTTTTTTAGCTGTTTACCATGCGGTATAAAACACATGTTAACTTTATTATGTGGGTCGTTGTTTTTTATGGCAATTTTACTATCCCTTTAATTGTATATGTAAAATAGTGTTCAAGGGACCATTTTCATATAACAGATGGTGCTAAGGCCATATTATTGTAAGAGCAATAACATACTATACTCTGATGTACCCTCTGTTAAAAGACTTATAAATGTGTCAGAGGAAACCAACCATCCCCCCTTCCTTCTTCTGACAAACCTTTGATCAGACCTGTATCTGGCTGTAAGGCAAATGACTGGAGCAGGAGCCCTCCCCCACAGCTCTATCTGTTATAGGAGGTCAAGCACACATTGCAACCTCCCCATTAGCTAAGCCCCACCCTTCATCCGTCAGCTAAAAATTTAAGAAATAAGGAGGAAATGAACCCCTGTGTTATCTGCATGATTCCTAGAAATCTATTTAAAGATGTGCAAAAAATCCTGCAGACTGACAAATACTGGGGGCAATGTTTTCCACCTCTTACTTTTATAATTAATTTCTAGGCTGTTTCCCTTTAAGAATCTGATAATACATTGTAAAACAAATTAAATGTGGAAAAAAAATACTTATTAGGCAGCTGATAAAGGACTCATTTTACAATGTTGGACGCCAGATTGTAGGCAGTCAGAGCTTTAATTTAATATAAGCATCTGGCATCCTGGGCCTTTCTATTTTATGGCACCTCTTTGGAGAGGCCCCTTTCTCCCTGGTACTCTACGCACCTGTCCAACACCAGGTGAACCAAACACTTATATGGGCACCCTCTTCTTTGGAAAGTAGCATCTCAATCACCCTGACAAGAGCACATCAGTGTAGACAGTGGACTTTCTGCTAAACATGTAAAGTACTGATTTCCTACGATGCTATGCCAAACTTATACCCACAAATTACTGTGCCTTAAATTATCTTAACTTAGTTTAGATTCAATCGAATCTGGAAATAAACATTTTATGAATAAAAATTTACTCCACGGTGCCCTAAAGCATGGAGAGATATTATTTTCACAGCTGATGATGATAAGCCTGTCCTATACAGCCTCAATTTTAATGCTTTGCCAGCTGTTTCCATCAAGTAATCCTTGTAATTATCAAATGTGTCCCTTTTTTAGCCTAGAAATGTGTCAACAGCATAAAATAGTAGAAGCAAAAAAGAAAAAAATTGTAATCATGAGATTAACAGGAGCCTTGAGTTTTCTTAGTGTACCACTAGTCTTAGAATCATTTAAACGGGCACCAACTTTTCAACAAACTTTGCAAAAACCAATAGTATGCGCAAATATAAGAAACGTTGTAATATGTTTTAATAGAGAAAAATGATTCTTTCTCCACTAATCAGCCAATTTTCCACCTCTCCTAACTGTTCAATCACTCTAAATTTCTTGTTTTTTCCAACTCTTCAAGGCAAAATCGATTATCCACTGAAGCTCATTGAGGAATCATGTTGCAGCTGCCCATAGAAGTCTACGGAAATATATGGAATATAACTACTATAATACTGCTCCTATATACAAGAATATGACTACTATAACTCTGCTCCTATATACAAGAATATAACTACTATAATACTGCCTCCTATATACAAGAATATACCTACTATAATATTGCCCCCTATATACAAGACTATACCTACTATAATACTGCTCCTATATACAAGACTATAACTACTATAATACTGCCCCCTATGTACAAGAATATAACTACTATAATACCAACTCCTATGTACAAGAATATAACTACTGGAATACTGCTCCTATATACAAGAATATAACTACTATAATACTGCCCCTATGTACAAGAATATTACTACTATAATACTGCTCATATACAAGAATATAACTACTATCATACTGCCTCCTATATACATGAATATAACTACTATAATACTGCCCCCTATATACAAGAATATAACTACTATAATACTGCTCCTATATACAAGAATATAACTACTATAATACGGCCTCCTATATACAAGAATATAACTACTATAGTACTACCCCTATGTACAAGAATATAACTACTATAATACTGTCCCTATATACAAGAATATAACTACTATAATACTGCTCTTATATACAAAGAATATAACTACTATAATACTGCCCCCTATATACCGGAATATAACTACTATAATACTGCCCCTATATACAAGAATATAACTACTATAATACTGCCCCCTACATATAAGAATATAACTACTATAATACTACCTCCTATGTACAAGAATAAAACTAGTAAAATACTGCCCCTATGTACAAGAATATAACTACCATAATACTGGCCCCTATATACAAGAATATAACTACTATAATATTGCCCCCTATGTACAGAAATATAATTACTATAGTACTGCCCCTACATACAAGAATATAACTACTATAATACTGCTCCCTATGTACAAGAATATAACTACTATAATACTTCCCCTATGTACAAGAATATAACTACTATAATACTGCTCCCTATGTACAAGAATATAACTACTATAATACTGCCCCCTATGTACAAGAATATATTTACTATAATACTGCTCCTATATACAAGAATATAACTACTACAATACTGCTCCTATATACAAGAATATAACTACTATAATACTGCTCCTATATACAAGAATATAACTACTACAATACTGCTCCTATATACAAGAATATATTTACTATAATACTGCTCCTATATGCAAGAATATAACTACTACAATACTGCCTGCTATGTACAATAACATAACTACTATAATACTGCCACTATATACAAGAATATAGCTACTATAATACTGCTCCTATATACAAGAATATAACTACTATAATACTGTCCCCTATGTACAATAATAAAACTACTATAATACTGCCCCTATATACAAGAATATAACTACTATAATACTGCTCCTATATACAAGAATATAACTACTATAATACTGTCCCCTATGTACAAGAATATATGTAAAGGATTTGCCAGACACAGCTTCTGTGTCGACGCCCGTAGGCAATCAGTCTGCACCTGCTCCTATGTCTGTGAGACGGACTCCATCTTCCACCACTCAGGATGGCAGGCTTAGGAGTGGGAGAGCCTATCACAGCCTGGCCAGACGGAGCTAGCTCCCGCCCACTGTCTATTTATACCTGCCTTTCCTGTTCCTCCTTTGCCTGTGATTCTTCTCTGCTTGTTTCCTGGCCTTGCTGCTACTGCTTGTACTACTCATCCTCTGCTTGTTATAGACCTTGGCTTTCTGACCACTCTCCTGCTCAGCGTTTTGTACCTCGTTCACTCCAGGTTTGACTCGGCTCATTCACTACTCTTGTTGCTCACTGTGTCCCCGTGGGCAGCTGCCCCGTTTCCCTAGCTTCTGTGTACCCTTGTCTGTTTGTCTGTCTTGCACTTACTGAGCGTAGAGACCGTCGCCCAGTTGTACCCCGTCGCCTAGGACGGGTCGTTGCAAGTAGGCAGGGACTGAGTGGCGGGTAGATTAGGGCTCACCTGTCTGTCTCCCTACCCTGTCATTACAATATAACTACTATTATACTGCCCCCTTTGTAAAAGAATATACCTACTATAATACTGCCCCGATATACAAGAATATAACTACTATAATACTGCCCCTATATACAAGAATATAACTACTATAATACTGCCCCTATATATAAGAATATAACTACTATTATACTGCCTCCTATATACAAGAATATAACTACTATAATACTGCTCCTATATACAAGAATATAACTACTATAATACTGCCCCCTATATACAAGAATATAACTACTACAATACTGCTCCTGTATTCAAGAATATAACTAGTATAATACTGCCCCCTATATACAAGAATATAACTACTATAATACTGCCCCTATATATAAGAATATAACTACTATTATACTGCCCCCTATATACAAGAATATAACTACTACAATACTGCTCCTGTATTCAAGAATATACCTACTATAATACTGCCCCGATATACAAGAATATAACTACTATAATACTGCCCCTATATACAAGAATATAACTACTATAATACTGCCCCTATATATAAGAATATAACTACTATTATACTGCCTCCTATATACAAGAATATAACTACTATAATACTGCTCCTATATACAAGAATATAACTACTATAATACTACTCCCTATATACAAGAATATAACTACTATAATACTGCCCCTATATACAAGAATATAACTACTACAATACTGCTCCTGTATTCAAGAATATAACTAGTATAATACTGCCCCTATATACAAGAATATAACTACTATAATACTGCCCCCTATGTACAAGAATATAACTACTATAATACTGCCCCAGACCCATTTTCTTGATCGTCCTTGGCAGCACAACACGAATGGGACTTGCCAAGCAATAGCTATATGGGAGGGATAGCAGACGCCATTTCAAGCACTCTTTTACCAAATAGAGAACCCTCTGCTGCTAGTGAGTTGGGCCTGTAGTGCTTGATAAAGGTGGATGTGGATGTCCAGGTAGCAGCCCTGCAAATTTGGTCCAGGGGAATATGTCCGACTTCTGCCCATGAGGTAGCTATAGAGCGCGTGGAATGTGCCCTGATCTGTAGAGGAGATTGAAGCTCACTAAGATGATAGCATTTTTCAATGGTTGACCTAATCCACCTGGCTAGGGTGGCTTTACTTGCACTTTGACCCTTGTTAGGACCGGCATGCTGGAGGAAATTTCTGCTTTTCTAAAAGCCTTTGTTCTTCGAATATAGTAGGGAACGTCCCTTCTTACATCGAGTGTATGCCAATTCTTCTGAGCTTCACCTTGGGGATGAGGGTAAGGGACTAGCAATAATATTTCTTGATTGACATTTTTGAAAGAGGGAACTTTAGGCAAGAACCCAGGCATGGTACGTAGCAGAAGACAATCTCCAAGATCTCTCAAATAGGGTTCTTTAAAGGAGAGGGCCTGAAGCTCGCTTATGCGTCTGGCCAACGTGATTTCCACCAGAAAGAAAGCCTTGAAGGAGAGAAATCTGATGTACGACTCTTGCAAGTGTTCAAACGGAGGCTTTGTCAGAGCCAATACAACCACTGAAAGATCCCAGGAAGGAGAAGGTGCTTGAGAAACTGGGCTAAGGTTTCTTAAAGCCTTGAAGAAGGTTTTCACCAACTGTTGATTAGAGAAACAGGATTTGTAGTTGGGCATTGATTGCCGTGAACTGCACCTTAAGGGGATTTAGTTTTAATCCTTTATTGAATCCCACCTGAAGAAATTGAAGGATTCTGTTCAAAGAGGCTGGGTTTGCTAAATTCCTAGAGCATCAGAAGATGAAAAGGGTCCAAACCCTGTAGTATACATTGACAGTTGATGGGTGTCTGGCTGACCGTAGGGTGTTAATGATATCGGAAGAAAGACCGAATTCTGTCAGATTCTCCCAGTCAGTCTCCAGGCCGTGAGATGTAGACTGCGAGGGTTCGGGCGATACACCCCTTTCTGGGACAGGAGGTCCGGTGTTACCGGTAGTTCCAGGAACCTGCCTTTCGAGAGAGACCATGCTAGGGAGAACCAGGCCCTGTGGGGCCAAAATGGCAGGATTGCAATGGCCTCCGCTTCCCTCGTCCCGAACATTTCTCAATACTCTGGGTATTAAGGGAAGGGGAGGAAAAACATAATTTAACTATTCCCTCCAGCTGACAGACAGGCCATCCAATGCTACCGCATTGCGCGTGTGGTACAGAGAACAGAAGCTGAGGACTTTGTTGTTCTCTTCTGATGCCATCACATCCAAGTCTGGCATTCCCCATGTTGTAGTTAAGCTCCTGAAGACCTGAGGGTTGAGACTCCATTCCCCCGGATGGAGGGTGTTGTGGCTGAGGAAATCTGCAGTGTGGTTCATCGAGCCCTTGATGTGAACTGCTGAAATTCCTAAGGAATATTGTTCTGCCCAACTCATAAGTAGTCTGCATTTGGCTGACATTGAGAGACTCCTCATTCCTCCTTGCTTGTTTATATAAAAAACTGTTGCTAGGTTCTCCGACTGGACCAGGATCTGAAGATTTTTTAGTTAAGTTTGAGAAAACATTAGCGACAGTCTCACTGTCCTGAGTTCCCTCATGCTGGAGGATAGTAACGCTTCCTTCTGACTAAATCTGTTCTGAACACATAGATGCTCTACATGGGCACCCCAACCCCAGGAGGACGCATCCGTGAGAGACCTGAGAGTGTCTGGGATTAATCACCAGCGGAGGTCTTTGAGAGTAAAGTTGGAGACCTTGAAGAGAGTATCCAGTTTCTTGAAATTCTTGTCTCAGGATCTGAGGATGTCGAGCTGCAACGACCTCATGTGGGCTTTGGCCCAGGGGACTGCATCTATAGATGAGGTCATTAGACCTAGGACTTGCATAGCCACTCGGATGGATGCCTTCGGATGGTGAACGAGGGGTTCTATTGAACCCCGTATTGTAGCAATTCTCTCTGGAGACAACTTGACTGTAATGATGGGGGTAAGGAAACAGACAAGTGAGCCCTAATCTACCCGCCACTCAGTCCCTGCCTACTTGCAATGACCAGCCCTAGGCGATGGGGTACAACTGGGCGACGGTCCTTACGCTCAATAAGTGCCCGACAGACAAACAGACAAGGGTACACAGAAGCAAGGGAAAAGGGGCAGTTGCCCATGGCAACACCGCGAGCAACAAGAGTGGTGAACGAGCCGAGTCAAACCAGGAGTGCACGAGGTACCAAACGCAGAGCAGGAGAGTAGTGAACAAGCCGAGTCAAACCAGGAGAGTACGAGGTACCAAACGCAGAGCAGAAGAGTAGTCAGTAAGCCAGGGTCGATATGAAGCAGGGCCAAATGGTTAAAGAAGCTGCAGCAGGGCCAGGAAACAAAACAAGAATCACAAGCAAGGAGGAACAGGAAAGGCAGGTATAAATAGACAGAGGGCGGGAGCTAGCTCCGTCTGGCCAGGCTGTGATAGGCTCTCCCACTCCTAAGCCTGCCATCCTGAGTGGTGGAAGATGGAGTCAGTCTCACAGACATAGAAGCAGGTGCAGACTGATTACCTATGGGCGTGGATACAGACGCTGTGCCTGGCAGATCCTTAACATTGACTGTCATTGATTGAGAATTCACCATGAACTCTAAAAATTTCCGATTCTATGATGGTGAGAGCTGTGATTTTTTGAAGTTCACTAGGAACCCGTGAAAGTGAAGAAACTTCAGTGTGGCGTGGGGATGTTCTTGGAGTAGAGATTTTGAAGGCGCTCTTATTAGCCAGTCGTCCAAGTAAGGCACCACACATATTCCTTTCAGCCTCAATGCTGCAGTTAAGACCACTACAATTTTTGTGAACACACGAGGTTCCGACGAGATCCCAAAGGGTAGGCAGGTGAATTGGAAGTGCTTTATTCCCCACTGAGTTTGGACCACTAGTCGAAGGAATTTTTTTGTGAGCGGACAGGATAGGGATATGCAAGTATGCGTCCGTAAGGTCGATTGTTGCAAGAACATAATTTTTCTCCAAGAGGTTCATCACCGACCGGATGGTCTCCATCTTGAAAGTTTTCTTCCACAAATATTGATTGAGAAAGGTCAGATCTATAACCAGTCTCCAACTACCGTCTGATTTGGGTACTGGGAATACTCTGGAGTAGACTCCTTGCCGACTTTCTAAGACTGGAACATCTTCCCAGGCTGATTTCTGAACAAAAACCTGTAAAAGCTGATGGACTATCGGATTGTGATGAACATTGAGAACAAAGTGGTCTGGGGGGAACATTTTGAACTCCAGCGAGTATCCTCTCTTGATAGTTGTGTATCCTCTCTTGATAGTTGTCGTCACCCACTCGTCAGATGATGTCACCGACCACCGAGAGGAGAACCTCTGAAGCCTCGCTCCTACCTGCAGGATTGGCTTGGCGTCATAACTCACTGAGTTTTTGATTAGGGTTTTTCTTCCGAAAGGGGGATGCACTGACTTTCTGGAAAACTTCTTTTAAACTATGGGGATCTTCTGTTCTGATCCCGTAAGTAGCGCCAAGTATCCTTCCTTTTAGCTTCAGGAAACCTGGGTCCTTTGCCTTCCCCTAAGGATTCCAAGATATCCGTAAGCTGGGGACCGAATAAGGATTCTGGCTGGAAAGGAAGACTACAGAAATTATTTTTGGAGAGATTATCTCCTGACCACAATTTAAGCCAATGAGCTCTTCTGGCTGCATTCGAAAGGGATAGGGCTCTACATGCATACTTTATGTTATCTAACTGCGAGTCGCACAGGAACTCCGAGGCTTCCTTCATTACTGGGAGGGACTGGAGAATTTCTGCCCTTGGGACTCCTTCCTCTAGATCCCTGGACAAATGGCTCAACCAGACCCGGAGTGCTCTAACTACTGACACTGAGGACCAGGAGGCTCTGCAGGAGTCCACTGATGATGTATACATTTTCTTCAAGAGGGAATCCGCTTTGCGGTCCATGGGGTCCTTCAGTAATGCTGATTCATCAGAAGTAAAAACTGCTTTTTTGTGCCAATTTCACTGCTGGTAAATCCACCTTCGCACATTTTCCCACTCCTTTGAGACGGATTCATCCAGCCTGTAAAGGTTTCTTAACTGTGAGCCCAGATCTGCCTTCTTTTCTGGCCTATCCCAATCTCGCTTCATCCATTCCGTTAGGACCGGATGACTGGGAAAAGTTTTTCCCTTGGAAATAGGAAAATAAAAACATCTGTCCTTTTTTAGGTTTGTGTTCAACCTCTTTCCCCGTCTCCAATGTATCTTTCACCGCTTTGAGTAGATCATGGAGCTTATCCTTATTTAGGATATAATATTCCTCAGGATCATAAGAATCTGGAGCATCAGACACCACCTCTGAATCTGAACCCCCTGCTGAGGAAGAAACCTCTTGGTACTGAGGAGGCTGAGAGGACGAGTGTCTGGCCCTTTTAGAATGGTGTGATGATTTGGTCTCCTCAAAAGCTACAGATAACTTAAACCAATGCATAGATCCGCTGGAATCCTCCCTAGTAGGGGAATTACCTGGGGTGGAGCATAATACACTGAGATCTTACTCAACGTCATCAGGAAGGGACTGACGGCATTTTCTTACAAAGTCTGTGCCTTGATTTGTGGGTCCTTTTCCTACCTTCTCATCTAGAGGCAGACATCTAGATAAGATCAGAGAGAGACAAACATACTGTAGAAAAATATGTGCATAGGAGGACCCATCAATCAGCCAGCCATACGAACCTTAGCAAGCAGAGGGCTGGACCAGAGGCAGAGCGTGCCATAATTTTGAAAAACGCCAGCAGTTTATGCGCGCCACGTACGCGCATCATATCTGGGGGGCGGAGCCAGGGGATGACATCACTTCCGCCCCCATCCATGCCTCTGTAACGCAGAGCAGCAGTTCCGGATACTGGAAGAGCGCAGGCAAGAGGTCCGGCAACTCGTCTCAGACCTCGGCGACGGGGATGCACAAAGAAGGAACCCTACCTCTTCCTGCTGCCGCCATTTTGGGAGAGGCGAGGTGCCCCATCTCTGTGTACCAAGGAAAAAAATCTGCCGTCTTGGTACACCTTCGAAGCTGAGGGACAGACCCCAGATTAAATCTCTTTCTTCGGTAGGATAAGAAACTGTCTCCGAACCGAACCTAGAGAGAAAGAAAAAATACGCTGGGGCCCGGTCACCGGTACATAATTATAGGGGAAGTCCTTAATTGTTTAATTATTTAATGCTTATAGCTAATTAACCTGTCTCTGCTTAATTGTACCTAGGGGACTAAAACCCATTTGTGTTGTGCTGCCAAGGACGATCAGGAAATAACTAGTATAATACTGCCCCTATGTACAAGAATATAACTACTATAATACTGGAGTCCGTAAGGCAGCACAACACAAATGTTTTTTTTCCCCTGGATAAAATTATATAGAGACAGATTCATTAGCAGTAATTAACTAATAAGCTTCAATCAATTGGCCCTCTATAACTAGGTGAAGGATCCTAGACACAGTGTATAGTTATGCAGCAAAAAATTATTAAAAGGGAGGGAAACTTGTGCTGCCTATGGACTCCAGGAAAGTGGAAGAGAAGGACCACGTAGCTGCACTGCAGATTTTATCTAAAGTAATATGGCCCAGCTCAGCCCATGAAGTTGACGCAGAGCGTGTGGGGTGGGCCCGTACATAAAGAGGGAACTGTAAATGACTTAAATAATATGTAAGCTCTATTGTGCTTCATATCCAGCATGCTAATGTGGCTTTATTGGCCCTCTGTCCCTTGTTGGGGCCTTGGTACTGTAAAAATAGACCTTCTGATTTCCTGAAGACCTTAGTTCTTTGCATGTAGGCCAATACTGCTCTTCTAACATCCAAGGTATGCCAAATGCGTTGTTCTTCAGTTTGAGGATCTGGAAAAAATACAGGAAGATAAATTTCTTGGTTAATGTTGATGTTGGAGGACACTTTTGGAAGAAAAACAGGCATTGCACGTAATAGTAAACATTCTACCAGATCCCTGAAATATGGCTCTCTACATAATGCCTGCAGCTCGCTGATTCATCAAGCTGAAGTTATTGCCACTAAAAAGAAAGTCTTAAAGGTGAGAAGTCTAATACTGGCTTCTTCCAGGGGTTCAAAAGGATTTTTAGTCAAGGACGTTAGGACTATTGCTAAGTCTGAAACTTAAGAGTAAACTGAACTTTAAGAGTATTTAGTTTAAGACCTTTCTGGAAGCCTACTTGTAGGAATTGCAGTATTGCTTTTAGCAAATCAGGCTGCATGGAATGCTCCTCACACCAGAACGTAAAGGTTTTCCATACTCTAATATAAACATTGACTGTAGATGGCCATCTAGCTGATAGAAGGGTATTAACGACTTCCGTGGAGAAACCCAAGATCATTAGGTTTTGCCCGTCAACCTCCAAGCCGTAAGTTGTAACATTTGGGGTAGAGGATGTAGGAGACCTTTTTGGGAGAGGAGATCTGGTATATTGGTAAGTCTCCAGAATCTGCCTTTCGAGAGAGACCACAACACCCTGAGGGGCCAGAAGGGAAGAATAGCTATTATTTCTGCTTGGTCCTGGATTATTTTCTTCAAGATCCTGGATATCAGGGGAAGGGAGGAAAGACATAAATGAGACCCTTTTCCCAAGGGACTAAAAGGTCAGCTATATCTAGAGTCCTGGGGGAGTGGTATAGGGAGCAGAAGGCTTGAACCTTCGAGTTCTCCTCTGTTGCCATGGCATCCAGAACTGGAATTCCCATCTTTAGAACTATCTGAGAAAAAACTATTGGATTTAAACTCTATTCTCCTGGATGTAAGGGAGGGCGGCTGAGAAGGTCTGCCTTGACATTCAAGACCCCTCTGATGTGCACAGCTGATATGCCCAGAGTGTTGTGCTCTTCCCAGGACATCAGGTCTCTGCAGAGTGCAGACGTTTTGGAACTCCTCGTTCCGCCCTGTTTGTTTATATAAAACACTGTGGGGAGATGGTCTGATTGGATCACCAGATGGAAATTTTGTAAATGTCTCTGAAAATGTGAGGTTGCTCGTTTGACCACCATTAGTTCTCTCAGATTGGAAGATTGCCCTTTTTCTAGTTTTGATTACTTCGCCTGCGTGAATAGACTGTCTACATGGGAAACCCGATCCCAAGAGGAGGCATCCATGGTGATAATCTTCTGAGGTTGGGGAACCAGAGATCTGCCCTGTAGAAGTCAGTCGGAGTTGAGCCACCACTTCAGTTCCTGTATTGATGATGGAGAGAATATAATTCGATTTTGCAGACTATAATGATGGTGTCTGTCCCAGGCTTGTAAGTTGTGTTCTGTAAGGTTCTGATGTGGGCTTTGGCCCAAGGGACTGCGTCTATTGCTGATATTAGGAGGCGGAGGACTCTCATTGCTTTCCGAATTAAGACTTTTAGGTGATCTATTAGATGTCTCACTGTGTCTGGAGATAAGGAAATTGTGAGAGGACATGAATTTATTACGAATCCTAGAAATATGAGCTCTTGCGAAGGAGTGAGCTGTGATTTTTTGTGATTTATGATGAAGCTGTGATCGTGAAGAAATTGTATAGTGCAATGAAGATCTTAACGTAGGCCCTGTTCTGTAGGAGCTTTTATTAGCCAATTGTGAGATACTGTGTAATGCAGATCCCTCTCAACCTGACAGCGGCGGTTAGGACTACTGTCATTTTTGTGAATACCCTGGGAGCTGACGTATGCAGAATGTAAAGCAAGTGAACTGCAGGTGGCGTATGTTTCTTGATATCTGAACTGCGGTCCTCAGATATTTCCGATGACTTGGAAGAATAGGGACATGCAAGTAGGCGTCGGTGAGATCTATGGCTGTCATAATGTTGTTTATTTCCAGAAGGGATATCACTGAACGAATGGATTACATTTTAAATCTCTACTTTTGAAGATATTAGTTGAGAAAGGTGAGGTCTATTTTTAGTCTTAATCTGTTGCCTGGTTTGGGGACGGCAAACACCATGGAGTATACTCCTTGGCCGACTTCTTCTGATGGTACCTTTTCCAGTGCTGATTTGTGGATAAATTCTTGAAGAAGTTGAAGAATCACCGGATCTTTCCCAGAGTTGAGAAAAAAACCGATTTGGGGGTATCTTTAAAAATTCTAGTGCATACCCGTTCTGAATTGTTGAAGCAACTCATGCATTTGATGAAATCATAGACCATAAGGACGAGAAATGCTTTAATCTGGCTCCTACCTGCATAGGGGAAGACCTGGCATTATAGTTCTGAAGGTTTCTGATTTGGACCCTTCTTCCTGAAAAAAAGAGGATGATGATTGCTTATTTGGTCTAAATCTTCTTATTCTGTCAAAGAACTTGTTGTTTGCTCTGAATTTTGGAGTGCTTCTCCTTTGACCACGAAAGGACCGCTTAAAGGACTTTTTCTTTGTTTCTGGAAATTTTGCGACTTTACCTTCTCCAATGGATTCTAGAATCTTGTCCAATTGTGGACCAAAGATGGGTTCTAGGATGAAGAGGCAAACTACAAAAGTTGTTTTTCGATGTAATGTCACCTGCTGACCACAATTTAATCTATAATGCCCTTCTGGCCATGTTAGAGAGTGCCATTGCTCGAGAGGAAAATTTTATAACATCTAAAGGAAAAGCACATACAAATTCTGATGCAGACTTTATAATGGGTAGGGTCTGCAGCATTTTTTGTCCCTGGAGACCCCTTCTTCCAAGTCGCAACATATTTGACTCAGCCAGATTCTTAGAGCTCTGGCTACGGCTACTGAAGCTGAGGCTGAAACGGATGCAGCAGAAGAGGCAGAGTAAGATATTTTAAGGATTGATTCAGCCCTGCGGTCCATGAGGTCTTTCAAGAGGGAAGCTTCTTCAGAGGGACAAACTGCTTTCTTGGATAACCTGGTCATTGGTAGGTCTACTATAGGGACCAAATACCAGGATTGTGAAAAAAATTCTTCCACTTTGAATGTAGATCTGATTTCTGTATTTCGATCTACTCTCTTATCCGGCGGTTCCCATTCATTAAGGGTAAGATGGCCTGGAAGCATTTTCCCCTTGGGGGTAGGGAAATAAAAAAGTCAATTTTTGGTTTGTGATCCACATTTTTATCTGATTCTATTGTTTCTTTAACCGCTCTGACTAAGGCAGGGAGATTTTCCTTGCGGAATATATAGAACTCGTCCTGGTCATCTGAATCTAAATCCTCTGAAACAATTTCCCCTTCTGATCCGGATGAATCCTCAAAGTATTGTAAGTTAGTAGAAGCCCCTGGTGGAGAATTTCTGTGGCATTTTGCTTTTTTAGATGGACCAGCTTGGTCAAATATAGTAGTCAGCTGATCTTTGAGCCAAGAAAGAAATTCATAAGGATCTTGGGTTTGAGTCTTTCTTTAAGGAGGAACACAAACGCCACAAAAATCAGGATTAGTCATCTGGTAATGGTTCCTGGCATAACCTGTATCCAACCTGAAACATATTAACTCCATCCTAGCCAAGCTAGAGGAGAATCTATCCCTGATGATACCTAGGAGAGAAATAAAAAATACACTGTGTCTAGGATCCTTCACCTAGTTATAGGGGGCCAATTGATTGAAGCTTCTTAGTTAATTACTGCTAATTAATCTGTCTAGATAATTGTATCTAGGGGACTAAAACCCATATGTGTTCTGCTGCCGTAGGACGATCAGGAAATAACTACCATAAGGGCATGTTCACACGTTGCGGAATTGCTGTGGAATTCCGCTGCGGACAGTCCGCACTGGAAATCCGCAGCAGACAGTTTGTCCATTGGTTTCCACACCTTTTTAGTTATCTTCGTGCAGATGTTGCAGACAACTGCGCTGCGGACCATAGCCAGCGGTGCAGAATTTGGTGTCCACAGCATACACTGGCTGTTGCGTACTTGTAGCGGAATTTCTCCATTGACTTCAATAAAGAAGCAAAATTCCGCAATGAAATCCGCAGATGTTATGTGTGTTGCATTGCGTATTGGTTTTACAAACAGGATATTTCTTCATTCTGGCTGGACCTATGTGTTTCGAGGTCTATACCCAGACTGAGATGGAATGTTTTAAAAGAGAGCAGGAAGTACTCTTCACCTGAATCCGCAACGACTAATCCGCAGCATTTTACTTCAAATTCTAGGCAAAGGCGCAACGGATGTGCGGCATTGATGCGGACAGTGTCTGCAGAATTCTGCCACGTCTGAACATGCCGTAAGGGTATGTTCACACGCAAACTCAAAAAATACAGAGCGGTTTTCAAGGGAAAACAGCTCCTGATTTTCAGAAATTTTTTAAGCCACTCGCGATTTTCACAGCGTTTTTCACGACCGTTTTTGGAACTGTTCTCAATAGTCTATGAAAAACGGCTCCAAAAAAGTCCCAGGAAGTGACCTGCAATTCTTTTTTGCGACCGTTTTTTTAAGCGCCCGTTTTTCAAAACGGCCATGTAAGAAAACGGCCCAGCGGAACAGAAAGTTGTTTTTCCCATTAAAATGGGTAGATGTTGGGAGACGTTCTGCTTCCGATTTTTCGCGCCGTGTGAACATACCCTAATACTCCCTCCTATATACAAGAATATAACTACTTTAATACTGCTCCTATATACAACAATATAACTACTATAATACTGCTCCTATATACAAGAATATAACTACTACAATTCTGCCCCTATGTACAAGAATATAACTACTATAATACTGCTCCTATATACAAGAATATAACTACTATAATACTGCCTCTATATACAAGAATATAACTACTATAATACTGCCCCTATATACAAGAATATAACTACTATAATACTGCTCCTATATACAAGAATATAACTACTATAATACTGCCCCTATATACAAGAATATAACTACTATAATACTGCCTCCTATGTACAAGAATATAACTACTATAATACTGCTCCTATGTACAAGAATATAACTACTATAATACTGCTCCAATATACAAGAATATACATACTATAATACTGCTCCTATGTACAAGAATATAAATACTATAATACTCCTACTATATACAGGAATATAACTACTATAATACTGCCCCTATATACAAGAATATAACTACTATAATACTACCCCCTATACACAAGAATATAACTACTATAATACTGCCTCCTATATACAAGACTATAACTACTATAATACTGTCGCTATATACAAGAATATAACTACTATAATACTGCCTCCTATATACAAGAATATAACTACTATAATACTGCCCCCTATATACAAGAATATAACTACTATAATACTGCCCCTATATACAAGAATATAACTACTATAATACAGCTCCTATGTACAAGAATATAACTACTATAATACTGCCCCTATATACAAGAATATAACTACTAAAATACTGCTCCTATGTACAAGAATGTAACTACTATAATACTGCCCCCTATATACAAGCATATTACTGCCCCCTATATACAAGAATATAACTACTATAATACTGCCCCTATATACAAGAATATAACTACTATAATACTGCCCCTATATACAAGAATATAACTACTATAATACTGCCCCTATGTGCAAGAAAAATAACTACTATAATACTGCCCCTTATATACAAGAATATAACTACTATAATACTGCTCCTATATACAAGAATATAACTACTATAATACTGCTCATATATACAAGAATATAACTACTATAATACTGCCCCTATATAGAAGAATATAACTACTATAATACTGCTTCTATATACAAGAATATAACTACTATAATACTGCCCCTATATAGAAGAATATAACTACTATAATACTGCTCCTATATACAAGAATATAACTACTATAATACTGCCTCCTATATACAAGAATATAACTACTATAATACTGCCCCCTATATAAAATATAACTACTATAATACTACCCCCTATATACAAGAATATACCTACTATAATACTGCCCCTATATACAAGAATATAACTACTATAATACTGCTCCCTATATACAAGAATATAACGACTATAATACTGCCCCTATATACAAGAATATAACTACTATAATACTGCCCACTATATACAAGAATATAACTACTATAATACTGCTCCTATATACAAGAATATAACTACTATAATAGTGCTTCTATATACAAGAATATAACTACTATAATAGTGCCTCTATATACAAGAATATAACTACTATAATACTGCCCCTATATACAAGAATATAACTACTATAATACTGCTCCTATATACAAGAATATAACTACTATAATACTGCCTCCTATATACAAGAATATAACTACTATAATACTGCCCCCTATATAAAATATAACTACTATAATACTACCCCCTATATACAAGAATATACCTACTATAATACTGCCCCTATATACAAGAATATAACTACTATAATACTGCCCCTATATACAAGAATATAACTACTATAATACTGCCCACTATATACAAGAATATAACTACTATAATACTGCTCCTTTATACAAGAATATAACTACTATAATACTACCCCCTATATACAAGAATATAACTACTATAATACTGCCCCTATATACAAGAATATAACTACTATAATACAGCTCCTATGTACAAGAATATAACTACTATAATACTGCCCCTATATACAAGAATATAACTACTAAAATACTGCTCCTATGTACAAGAATGTAACTACTATAATACTGCCCCCTATATACAAGCATATTACTGCCCCCTATATACAAGAATATAACTACTATAATACTGCCCCTATATACAAGAATATAACTACTATAATACTGCCCCTATATACAAGAATATAACTACTATAATACTACCCCCTATATACAAGAATATACCTACTATAATACTGCCCCTATATACAAGAATATAACTACTATAATACTGCCCCTATATACAAGAATATAACTACTATAATACTGCCCACTATATACAAGAATATAACTACTATAATACTGCTCCTTTATACAAGAATATAACTACTATAATAGTGCTTCTATATACAAGAATATAACTACTATAATAGTGCCTCTATATACAAGAATATAACTACTATAATACTGCCCCTATATACAAGAATATAACTACTATAATACTGCTCCTATATACAAGAATATAACTACTATAATACTGCCTCCTATATACAAGAATATAACTACTATAATACTGCCCCCTATATAAAATATAACTACTATAATACTACCCCCTATATACAAGAATATACCTACTATAATACTGCTCCTATATACAAGAATATAACTACTATAATACTGCCTCCTATATACAAGAATATAACTACTATAATACTGCCTCCTATATACAAGAATATAACTACTATAATACTGCCTCCTATATACAAGAATATAACTACTATAATACTACCCCCTATATACAAGAATATAACTACTATAATACTGCCCCTATATACAAGAATATAACTACTATAATACAGCTCCTATGTACAAGAATATAACTACTATAATACTGCCCCTATATACAAGAATATAACTACTAAAATACTGCTCCTATGTACAAGAATGTAACTACTATAATACTGCCCCCTATATACAAGCATATTACTGCCCCCTATATACAAGAATATAACTACTATAATACTGCCCCTATATACAAGAATATAACTACTATAATACTGCCCCTATATACAAGAATATGACTACTATAATACTGCCCCTATGTGCAAGAAAAATAACTACTATAATACTGCCCCTTATATACAAGAATATAACTACTATAATACTGCTCCTATATACAAGAATATAACTACTATAATACTACTCATATATACAAGAATATAACTACTATAATACTGCCCCTATATACAAGAATAGAACTACTATAATACTGCTTCTATATACAAGAATATAACTACTATAATACTGCCCCTATATAGAAGAATATAACTACTATAATACTGCTCCCTATATACAAGAATATAACGACTATAATACTGCCCCTATATACAAGAATATAACTACTATAATACTGCCCACTATATACAAGAATATAACTACTATAATACTGCTCCTATATACAAGAATATAACTACTATAATAGTGCTTCTATATACAAGAATATAACTACTATAATAGTGCCTCTATATACAAGAATATAACTACTATAATACTGCCCCTATATACAAGAATATAACTACTATAATACTGCTCCTATATACAAGAATATAACTACTATAATACTGCCTCCTATATACAAGAATATAACTACTATAATACTGCCCCCTATATAAAATATAACTACTATAATACTACCCCCTATATACAAGAATATAACTACTATAATACTGCTCCTATATACAAGAATATAACTACTATAATACTGCCTCCTATATACAAGAATATAACTACTATAATACTGCCCCCTATATAAAATATAACTACTATAATACTACCCCCTATATACAAGAATATAACTACTATAATACTGCTCCTATATACAAGAATATAACTACTATAATACTATTTTTCTAAGGCCAAAAATATAATTACTATAAGGGCATGACAAGACGTGGCGGAATTGCTCTGGAATTCCGCTGCGGACAGTCCACTGCGGAAATCCGCAGCGTACACATTTCTCCATTGCTTTCCACAGCTTTTTAGTGAGGTTCATTTACACGTTGCGGAAAACTCTGCTGCGGACCATAGGCTGCGGTGCGGAATTTGGTGTCCGCAGCATACGCTAGTTGTTGCGGACGTGCAGCGGACTTGTTGCGGACTCATTGCGGAATTTCTCCATTGACTTTAATGGAGAGTCAAAATTCCGCAATGAAGTCCGCAGATGTTATGCAGATGTTATGTGTGCTGCGGAGCGTATTTGTTTTACGAGCATGACATTTCTTCATTCTGGCTAGACCTATGTATTTCTAGGTCTACAGTAATACTGAGGCCCCATGCACAGTAACGTAAAAACCCCCGTAATCACGGGCCGTTATTACGGCACCGGCAGGCCCATAGAAGTCAATGGGGCTCCCGTAATTACGGGAGCGTAGCTAGGCGACATCAGGAGATAGTCACTGTCCAGGGTGCTGAAAGAGTTAAGAGATCGGCAGTAACTGTTTCAGCACCCTGGACAGTGACTTCCGATCACAATATACCTCAACCTGTAAAAAAAATAGAAGTCCCTACTTACCGAGAACTCCCTGCTTCTTTCTCCAGTCCGGCCTCCCGGGATGACATTTCAGTCCAAGTGATGGCTGCAGCCAATCACAGGCCAATCACAGGCTGCAGCCAATCACAGGCCAATCACAGGCTGCAGCCAATCACAGGCCAATCACAGGCTGCAGCGGTCACATGGACTGCCGCGTCATCCAGGGAGGTCGGGCTGGATGTCGAAAGAGGGACGCGTCACCAAGACAACGGCTGGTAAGTATGAAATTCTTTTTACTTTTACTAGGGAAAGGGCTGTCCCTTCTCTCTATCCTGCACTGATACAGAGAAGGGAAGTACTTTCACCTCAATACGCAGCGGCTAGTCCGCATCAATTTAATGCCCATTTTAGGCAGAGCCGCAACAGAATCTGCAACGCAGATTATGTGCGGCATTGATGCGGACAGTGGCGGAAGAAATATGCCACGTCTGGTCATGCCCTTATACTGCTTTTTAAAGACAAGAATGTAAGTGCTGAGTGTTTACATTAACCCCTTAACGCCGAAGGACGGATATATCCGTCCTCAGCAGCTGCTAGTTCGCGCAGGAGGACGGATATATCCGTCCTGTGATGGCGCGGGTACTGCCAGTGTACACACGCGATCAGCGGCAGGAGCACGGCTGTTATACACAGCCTGGCTCCTGCTGCAACTGCCGGAATCGAAGCGCGCGCCGATTCCGGCAGTTTAACCCATTAAATGCCGCTGTCAATAGTGACAGCGGCATTTAATGTGTTTGACAGAAGGGGGAACTCCCTCTGTCTCCCGATCGGCGCCCCCGCAAACAAATCGCGGGTCGCCGTCGGGTTTCCATGACAGCCGGGGGTCTAACAAAGACCCCCAGGTCTGTCTTCAGCATCTGCCTGTTAGGCGATGCCAGAGGCATGACCTAACAGATTGCCTGTCAGTTTTACACTGACAGGCAATAATGCTTTGGTATACGAAGTATACCAAAGCATTATATATGCGATCGGCACATCGCATAGTGAAGTCCCCTGGTGGGACTAAAAAAAAAAATGTAAAACAGTTAAATAAAGTTTGTGAAAAAAAAAAAAAAAAAAATTACAGTCAAAGTCAAATAAAACTACTTTTTTGCCCCAAAAAGTGGTTTTATTTAATAAAACGGTCAAAACAAATCACACATACACATATATGGTATCCCCGCGATCGTAACATCTTGACCAATAAAATGAACACATTAATTAAACCGCCGGATGAACGGCGTCCAAAGAAAACGCAAAAAACAACGGCAAAATTCTCTCTTTTCTCCCATTCCCCCCATAAAAAATAAAATAAAAGTTAATCTATAAGTCCTATGTACCCCAAAATAGTACTAATGAAAACTACACATTGTCCCGCAAAAATCAAGCCCACGTACAGCCACATCGACGGAAAAATAAAAACGTTACGTCTCTTGGAACGCGGCGATGCAAAAACAAGTAATTTTTTTCTAAAAGGGTTTTTATTGTGCAAACGTAGAAAAAACATATAAAACCTTTACATATTTGGTATCCCCGTAATCGTGCCGACCCATAGAATAAAGTTAACATGTTATTTACGCTGCATAGTAAACGGCGTAAACTTATAACGTGAAAATCAATGCTGGAATAGCTGCTTATTTTCAATTCTCTCCTAAAATAAAGTTAATAAAAGTTAATCAATATATTGTAAGCATCTAAAAATGGTACAATTACAAAATACAACTCGTCCCGGAAAAAAACAAGCCCTTATACGGCGATGTAGACGGAATAAAAAAAGAGTTACGACTCTTGGAATGCGACCGTGAAAAAACAAGAAATAATCCTTGGTCATTAACGTGCAAAATGGCCCGGTCATTAAGGGGTTAAAGTCTTTGCCTATAAGCTGAATGTTTTAATGATCAATATCTCTACACTGTAAACATGGGGGAGGGGTACATTTAGTTTGAATATTCATGAAGTCATATTAGGATCTGCAATATAAACCCACGTTCTTAATCTTTTTGTGGGTTGTAGTCCTTTTAATGGCTTCATATACCAGTTATTCTCTATGCTCTGTTCGTATTTTATATCCAATGTTTGCTGCAAGTTTGTGACTAACAGGCGCCGATAGCTATTCTGTGTTTCATGAGCGTTGATAGGACGCCGCTTGTCACCACTGGGTCACTTGTGCTGAGTGGTAGCAGATTGGATTAAATAAAATGCACAGAGTACTTAGCCTTAATTAGTAAAGCCGTACGTGAGTTTTTGTTCCAGATGAGAAAACTTGATGAAGGAAACAGCATGAAATCTTTTCGAGAAGAAAACACCAAGAAATTCTCATTACAAATATAAACAGGAATCATGTGAACGTAGTGACAGAAATGCTTAAAAACAGTTATTAAATGCTGCACTGGATACACTGTGCTCCGTGGAACAATAATTAATGTTAATTCGGCTTTGACTAATAATTAGACATTGGTGAAAATGGAGAAAGCTGCTATTATTAACCCTGTGTGACTGCGTACGCTTCACAGCTTGAAAATACTTGAAAATATCCATGAGCGTCACTAGTAACAGGTAGAGGTTGACCATCGCTCCCGATGAGCTGTGCTGCTGCACAGCCATGCAGCTGCAAGCCTCTCCCTGCACAAGTAAAATCTATGCCTATTCAGGCTACCTAAGCCAGGGGTGTAACTAGATTTCATAAGGTCTCAAAGAAAATAAGGAATTGTCCGCCACCCAATATAGCTAATTTTATTTGAGGAGCAACCAAAGGTCATACAGTAGTGTGATATATCAAATCTTAGAACCCATGTAGTGGACCTACAGTAGATAAGAGAAAGTCACCATTGTTCCTTTACCTTCAGGAATGACGCTCAAAGCCGAACTGGTGGCTCCCTTTAAACCACCATAATCATGGTGGTTTAAAGGGAACCTGTCAGCTCCTATTTGCCTACCAAACTGGTCCCAGTGTTTGGTAGGTTGTGTAAAACTATGTGCCCGCATACCTTTTGTTTGCTTCGTATTACTTATTTTGTCCAGATAAACAACTTGATTTCCAAATGCAAATGGCTTTGCAAGTGACACTCGGGCGGTCCATTTCCCCGCAATTGCTTCTGTTCTCTGCATTTTAGCCTACTTAGCATGCTATGGCCATGTCACCCTCATCCTCACTGACGGACCACCTGAGTGGCACTTCCAAAGTAATTTCCATTTGGCAATACAGTCGTTTATCTGGACAAACAAGATAATGCAAAGCAATCAGAAGACATGTGGGCACATAGTTTTATAATACCTAATAAACGCTGAGAACAGTTTAATAGGCAAATAGGTGCTGACAGGTTCCCTTTAATGGTTAGTTATTTTGGTAATATCTCTAGTGATCTAGAGGTTAATACCGAATATATCTAGTGGTCTAGGCTGGTGAAGGGATTCATGTTAATATCCATGTTAATATCCAGGGTGGTTATGGACAGTGGTGTACCGACAGAGACCTCAAATTAGAAAAAAAAGGGCTCCCCTTTATGGTGCCGGGTTTACAACGGTATTTCTTTCTCCTCCTTGACCTTCCTATCAAGCGTTGACCAAACTCCCATCATTGCAGTTCCTATAGAGAGAGGAGTCTGGCACAGGTTCTAACTACCCAACACCACACTGAATAGGACCACCCAGGCCTTGGAACCCCTCTCTCTTAGAGCCTCATAGCAGCCTTAAGGGCTGCCTCTATAGTACGTACACCCTTGCACTGTGCTCACTTAAGTAATCGGGCAGATTGCTTATAAAGCAATCTGCCCTATCATAGAGATAACTCTGAATATGTTAAATCACAAACCTACAGTGCTTGATTTCCCTACAGTGGCTCTGATATATGTGTCCCACTGGACACCAGGTCAGGGGCGTAACTAGGGAAGACTGGGCCCCATAGCAAACTTTTGACTGCCCCCCTCCCATGGGTGCCACACACAGATCATGTTGTAGATAGTGCCCCCTGTAGATAGTGCCATGCAGCTCTCCCTGTAGATAGCGCCCCCCCCAAACCAACAAAACAAAAAAAATTATATTCAATTATATTCACCTATTATATTCCGTGACGAACGGAGCTTCTCTAAAGCATCCTCAATGCCGACGGGATCCTTGCATAGACCGCCGTGATCCAGTGACGTCATTATGCTGTCCTGCGCAGGGATCCAGTGTCTGAGCCTGATAGGTTGCATGCCGAACATGGCCTGTAGGCTGTGGCCTAGTATATGCTCTGCCATAGTGCGTACCTCCCAACTATCAATTATCACAAAGTGGGACAACCGATGCAGCACGCAATTTTTTTTCTCTCTTAAACCATGCCTCTAATCCCACCCAATCTCTACCCATATACACCCGGTTCAGCCCACACAGTATCAGGCTCGCATAGTGCCTCCCACACAGTATAATACCAAATAGCTGCCCCCACACAGTATAATTCTCCCATAGCTGCCCCCACACAGTATATTGCCCCCATAGCGGCCACCATACAGTATACTGCCCCATAGATGCCCCCATACAGTATACTGCCCCATAGATGCCCCCATACTGTATAGTGCCCACACAGATTCTCCCATGCAATATAATGCCAATGCAGATGCCCCATGCCGTATAATGCCCAAACAAATTCCCCCATACAGCATAATGCCCCATAGCTGCCCCCATGCAGCATAATGCCCTCATAGCTGCCCCATACAGTATAATGCCCTCCATACAGTATAATGCCCACACAGATTCCCCCATACAGTATAATGCCCCATAGCTGCCCCACACAGCTTAATGCCCCCAAAGATGCCCCCATACAGCACAATTCCCCCATACAGTATAATGCCCCCTAGCTGCCATTATACAGTATAATGCCCACTTAGCTGCCCCTAGTGCCAGTGCCCCTGTAGATATTGACACAGTTCCCATGTATATAGCACCACAGTGTCCCCTGTAGATAGTGCCCCTATATAGGGCCACAGTGTCCTTAAAGATAGCGCCATTGGGACTCCCTCTATCTGCGGAATCCCCAGCCAGAAGATAGGCCGGGAATTCCGCTCCTAGAAGGAAGTCTTGGACAGTGACGTCAGTGGCTACTCATTGAGCGGAATCCCTGTTGCCGACTCTGGTCGGGGATTCTGCTCCAGGAGGAGCCCCTGACGTCAATGTCCATATATGGACAGTGACCTCAGGCGTTTACTCTAGGAGCAGAATCGCCGGCCAGATCATCAGCCACCGACGTCACTGTCCTTATATGGATAGTGACGTCAAGGTCTTCCCCAAACACAGTGCTTAAAGTAGCGCTCTGCCCGGGGAGTCCTCGGAGAGCAGAGGGGCTCTGTAGCGTCCATGGCCGCGGGCCGTCGGGTTTACTCACCTCCCGACGCCCGCAGCCATGGATCCGTGAGTACTGGTCCCCATCGCCTCACTAGGAGACGCCAGCGCTCACTTCCGCTCCAGTCTGCTGTGTCCCGTAGGGTGCGCGCGCACGCTCGTGCTCAGCCTTAAAGGGCCAGCGTGCGCACAAAGGAAATGATCATCATCAACTGCCATGATTTCCTGGTCTATAAGAAGTCTCCAGGCCTTATGATCCTTGCCTGAGCATTGTTAGTTTACCCAGTCTGTCTTGCAAACGTTCCAGTTGTTACCCGTGCCTCGTTTCCTTTTTCCTGTATCCTGTGCTGTTCTTGTTCCTGTGTCAATTAGTGTCGAAGTCGTGTCACATCCTGTGTCATCTGCCACATCCGGAGGAATCCACCATGTCCTGTGTCATCTGCCACATCCGGAGGTATCCGTCACGTCCTGTGTCATCTACCACGTCCGGAGGAATCTGCCATGTCCTGTGTCATCTGCCACCTCCGGAGGAACTTGCCACGTCTGGCGCAACTTGCTGTGCATCTTCTCCATCTGTACCAGAGCTGTGGTCACTGTCTGGACTATCCAGGTACCCTTGTGCGGGACATTGTATTATTGGGGTTTCCTGTTGTTTGGCCAGCTGCCTCCCCGCTACGGCGGTACGGCCTAGTGTGTCCACTGACCCTCTTTGTGACACGTTCTCTCTGCTCCTCCGCTCTGAACTAATTCTGAAGCAGGGAGCTTAGGGTTCCCTGCTTCAGAATTGGGTTCAACTGTATCTGCGTCCTGAGGACGCAGATACACTTGAAAGGGGGACATACACCCGGCCGCCCAGGACGGTTGGGAGGTATGCATAGTGTTCAATAGTATCTGTGTGCTAAGGATGCAGATACTATTGAATGTGGCGTCACTACCGCTGTAGCAGCTGCTATGGCTGCTACAGTGGTAGTTACGCCACTGCACCAGATTTGAAATTCCTTCAGTGCCCTAGACCACTAACAATAATGATCTTATCCCCTAGACTACCCTAGACCACCTGGGAAGTTGTATTAACCCTCCACCTAATCCAGATAACTAGCCACCCTTGTAAATAGTGCTACACAGCCCACCTTGTAGATAGTGCCACACAGTCTACCCTTGTAGATATTGCCACACAGTACCCTTGTAGATAGTGCCACACAGCCCTTTCTAGACAATGCCACACAGCCCATCTTGTAGACACAGCCATATAGCCAACCTTGTAGATATTGTCACACCCCCCCTCTTGCAGATAGTAACACACAGTCCCTCTTGTAGATAGTGCCACACAGCCCCCCTTGTAGATAGTGCCACACAGCCCCCCTTGTAGATAGACACAGCCCCCTGTATATGTCATGGCGCGGGGTGTGGACCCACTCGGCCGTACCGCGTAGCGGGGTAGCAGCTGGTTAACAAGGTACAAAACCATGTCTATAGTTCAGAACGGATACCTGAGGCAACGTAGACAGTAGCGGGAGCACGACTTGACTTTCACTTGGAGATACGATAGCACGGGATACAGGGTACAGGCAGCAGGAACGGGTAACACTGGGAACTGGAAAACACTGGGAGACCATTTGCAAGACAAACTTAGGTATACAACAACGCTCAGGCAAGGAACCAGTGGGCAGAGCCCCTTATTATAGTCAAGCAGCCACTTGGGCTGATAATTGATGGGTGACAGCTGGACGCATACTGGCCCTTTAAGGCCGTGCACGCGTGGGCGCACGCGCCCCGCGGGAATCAGTCCAAGGACCCGGAAGACGGTGCCGGCGTCTCCCTGGAGGGAGCTGACGCCGTGAATAGAGATGTCCATGGCTGGGATCATCAAGGGGTTATTCTGAACGACGACCCCCGGCCATAGACGTTACAGTATCCCTCCTCTTACGCCCCCTCATCTTGGGACCAGAGCGGTAAAGAAATTTCTTCATGAGAACAGGAGCATCGATGTTCTCCTCTGGCTCCTCTGGGCCAAATCCCCTCCAATCCACCAAGTCAAACGTCCTGCCTCCTACTTTCTTGGTGGCAAGGATCTCCCTCACTTCGAAAGTTCTGGATGAGCCGCGAGGAGCCACTGCGGAACTAGGAGTCCTGGAGTAGCGGTTCAGGAACACGGGTTTCAGCAAGGAGACGTGGAAGGAGTTAGGGATCTTTAGGGTAGGAGGCAGTCGAAGCTTGTACGACACAGGATTTATCTGTAGTAGAATCTCGAAGGGTCCAAGGAACCTGGGAGCAAACTTGCAAGATGGCACCCTCAGCCGGATATTCCTGGAAGACAGCCCGACCTTTGTACCTGGAAGAAACTGGGGAGGTTCTCATCTTTTTCTTCATGCGGTCCACCGCCAGCAGAATAGAAGATCGTGTCTGCTGTCATATCTGCAGAAAGTTCCTGAAGGTAGAGTCAGCTGCAGGCACCTGGGACATAGTAGAGCCAGGCAGGGGTATTCGAGGATGTTGGCCGTAGACTATGAAGAACGGGCTGGGGGTGGTGGACTCACTGGTATGGTTATTATAAGAGAACTCCGCCCACGGGAGCAGCTGCACCCAGTCATCATGTCGTCTTGAGACAAAGTGGCGCAGATAGTTCTCCATAATTTGGTTAATCCTCTCAACTTGTCCATTAGACTGAGGGTGGTAAGCTGAGGAGAAGTCCAACTTTACACCGAGTAGGGCGCAATATAGGCAGAGTCCAAAGATGCGCCTGCGCTGTTTTTCCTGTAGAATCTCTTGGGATCTCTCTCTGAGCCTTATGTCCACATGGGTAGCAAGTAGAATCAGGTCATCCAGGGCAGCTGGGAGATCTCGAGCAGCCAGTTCGTCTTTGATCTCAGACGATAGGCCATGCCAGAAGGATGCTACCAAGGCATCATTGTTCCAGGACAATTCTCCTGCCAGAGTCCGGAAATGGATGGTGTATTCGCCCACGGAGGCGTCCTCCTGACGCAGGTTAAAGATAGCTGTGGCTGCCGATGAGGCTCGTCCAGGCTCCTCAAATACGGAACGGAACAACCGCACAAACCCCTGGAAGTCTTGGGACCCTGTCGTTCCCAGATTGGATTCGCCCATGCCAGGGCATTGCTGGCGAGTAGGGATATAATGAAGGCGATCCTGGCTCCGTCCGAAGGAAATGCTCGGGCGTGCAGCGTGAAATGGATTTGGCGTTGATTCAGAAACCCCCTGCACGAACTTGCTTCTCCATGGAACCGAGGTGGCAACGGCAGCGAGAACCGAGAGTCCAAACTGGGGCTGCCAGGAGGTGTAGCAGGAGGGTCGATTGGAGGAGCTTGAATAGGAGTGGTGACGGGAGTAACTAGCGCACCTAGATGCTGTGCCATGGAGTCTACTGCCACAAAGATTTGATCCTGTCGTGCTTGCAGATCCTGCAGGTCCGCCTGCATGGCTTGGGAGGATGACAGGCTCTTGACTTGGCCAGCGGGGTCCATGGTCTGAGCGTACTGTCACAACGTGAGGTGTGGACCCACTGGGCCGTACCGCGTAGCGGGGTAGCAGCTGGCCAACAAGGTACAAAACAATGTCTATAGTTCAGAACGGGTACCTGAGGCAATGTAGACAGTAGCGGGAGCACGACTTGACTTTCACTTGTAGATACGATAGCACGGGATACAGGGTACAGGCAGCAGGAACGGGTAACACTGGGGACTGAAAAACACTGGGAGACCATTTGCAAGAAAAACTTAGGTATACAACAACGCTCAGGCAAGGAACCAGTGGGCAGAGCCCCTTATTATAGTCCAGCAGCCATTTGGGCTGATAATTGATGGGTGACAGCTGGACGCGTACTGGCCCTTTAAGGCCGTGCTCGCGTGGGCACGCACGCCCTGCGGGAATCAGTCCGAGGACCCGGAAGAGAGTGCTGGGGTCTCCCTGGAGGGAGCTGACGCCGTGAAGAGAGATGTCCATGGCCGGGATCGTCAAGGGGTAAGTCTGAACGACGACCCCCCGGCCATAGACATTACAGTATATAGTGACACACAGCCCCCTTGTAGATAGTACTACACAGCCCCCTGTAGATAGTGCCACAGAGTCCCTCTTGTAGATAGTGCCACACAGCCCCCATTGAAGATGGTGCCACACAGCCCTCTTTGTAGATAGTGCCTCCCACCACAAACAAATTAAAAAAAATTGTACTCACCTAGCACCGTTCCCGCGACAGACGGAGATGCTCCACAGTCTCGAGACGCCAAGACTGAACCCTTGCGTAGGCCAGCTTGATCCAGTGACGTCATCACTCCGGCATGTGGGGGATTCTGTCTCAGCATCTTATTGGCTGCATGCCTAACGTGGCCTGTAGCCTAGTGAATTGCAGAGCAGAGACCTGCTTCGCTATAGTATTCAATTGTATCGGCGTCCTTAGGACACAAATATACAATTGAATGTGGCAGTCGCTAACACCGTGGGTCCACCCGGTCCTAGCAACGCCACATGGCATGAGGGCGCCTCATGCCGCGGTCGCTCTAGCAGCCGCTATGATTGGTATAGTGGTAGTTCCGCCACTGGGCAGGGGGTCCTGGAATGGGGGCCTGAGGCAATTGCCCAGTTTGCTCCACTAAAGCCGGCCCTGCATATACCTAAGACCACGAAACGACGCCACTGTCACACCTATGCCACACCCATAAAATGTCTTCTTGAAGGGCAAAACTCAAAAGGTGTAGGACTCCTGAGAAATGTCAGTTGTGTGACAATTGTAATCTGAGTTGTAGGCCTCATGCCCATGGTGATAATACGGATCCAAAATATGGTGCCCGCAGCCTGCCATTGGCAGATACAAAATAATGCTAATTGTCCTTGAACTGCTAAAGTGTTACCAGGTGGATGGGAGAGGGAGATTATTGGATTTTAAAGTTTAATATCTAGCCTTCCTTTTCTTTTTCTTTTTTTTTAAATCAAAGCAGGTTTTGTGATGATTATTTTATATTTAAAGGGGTCAGAGCTCTGTTTCTCTGATAGATTTGTTAAAAGCATAACATTTTGGCTGCCTGCAGGGGGAGTTTAGTGCGTAATGTTTATACATTGAACTCAATAAAAACATAGTTAGCAGTACAATCCCTCTAGTGGTGGCTACAAGTAGCACAATTTAATTTAAAGAGTAACATAACTTTTGACATGTCATAGTGACATGTCAGAAGTTTTGATTGTTAGTGGTCCAAGTGGTGAAACCACCACCGATCGCTAAAACGAAGTAGCAGAAGTGCTCGGGTGGGTTGCTGTGCTGCTTAGTTTCTGATTGGCTTTCCTCCGAATGCCGAGCGAGCAGGGTACAGGCTCAATAGAAAGTCTACTTTCTACTCGCTCGGTTTTCCGAGGAAAGCCGTTTAGAAACAAAGCAGCACAGTGCTTACCTGAACGCTTCTGCCTACTGTACCTATACAAAAATCGTGGCGTTCATCATCCGATTCCGTACTCCAGAGATTCTCTCCTAGAAGCATCGCTTTAGAGGCACGATACGATAGAACACGGAGTGTTTAAGGCTCCATAGTATAGAGCCGTAGGGCCCTTGTATGCCGCCTTACTGACTCTGTGCTTCAAAGCTCTGTCCTGTGGATAAGGCTTTACACAAATCCTCTACAGGTAATAGTAATTGTGCAAAACAAACCATGCAAATCAAAAATCAGATATTCACATTGTGTGTATTTGTATTGCTAACCCATGGCCGTAGCTAAAGGTCACGTTAGAAATTGTAGGATTTCTCTAGGTATAAAGCCTAGGCAGTTCATTAAAGGGCAGATTACATTACATAGTATATGCTTTATGGGTTTCATGCAAACTTATTGCACTGCTCATGGAAGGTGATCTTTTAAATCACATTAAACTAATGTTCCTGAAAGTCAGGATAATGTAAGTTTTATTGAATCAATGTAACTTAAAAGGTCAACCACTGATTTGCTCTTTGTAATGGATATAGAGGAAAAAAACACATAATAAATGCTAGATTATGGGGCGTTTGACCTTGAGACATTCTTATATATATTCAAACTAAGCTTTCTGAATCTGCAAGCAAATTAGGAATTAAACACTTCACAAAACGGGGTTATTGCCTGTAAGCTGTAAGGATTGTAGAAATGATATACTAATATAAGCACCAGAATAACAAACACAATAAATGGACAACTCCTAGGGCAGAATTGTAGAGTACAGTTATTTGTATAAAATAGCTCAAAACTAATGTAAGAATGTCAAATACATCATCATAAAATATGAATGCAAAAATCAGAGGCATTTTATTCCCAATCACTAGAGATCACTTCTACACATACATAAACTTTTAGTATTACAAATTGTTCTGTTCAGATCCAAATTCATGTAAAAAATGGACAGTATTATAGTAGATATATTCTTGTATATAGGAGACTGTATTATAGTAGTTATATTCTTGTATATAGGAGACAGTATTATAGTAGTTATATTCTTGTACATAGGGGCAGTAATATAGTAGTTATATTCTTGTATATAGGGGGCAGTATTATAGTAGATATATTCTTGTATATAGTAGACAGTATTATAGTAGTTATATTCTTATATATAGGGGCAGTATTATAGTAGTTATATTCTTGTATATAGGGGGCAGTATTATAGTAGTTATATTCTTGTATATAGGAGCAGTATTATAGTAGTTATATTCTTGTATATAGGGGCAGTATTATAGTAGTTATATTCTTGTATATAGGGGGCAGTATTATAGAAGTTATATTCTTGTATGTAGGAGCAGTATTATAGTAGTTATATTCTTGTATATAGGGGGCAGTATTATAGAAGTTATATTCTTGTATATAGGAGCAGTATTATAGTAGTTATATTCTTGTATATAGGAGCAGTATTATAGTAGTTATATTCTTGTATATAGGAGGCAGTATTATAGTAGTTATATTCTTGTATATAGGGGGCAGTATTATAGTAGATATATTCTTGTATATAGTAGACAGTATTATAGTAGTTATATTCTTATATATAGGGGCAGTATTATAGTAGTTATATTCTTGTATATAGGGGGCAGTATTATAGTAGTTATATTCTTGTATATAGGGGGCAGTATTATAGAAGTTATATTCTTGTATATAGGAGCAGTATTATAGTAGTTATATTCTTGTATATAGGGGGCAGTATTATAGAAGTTATATTCTTGTATATAGGAGCAGTATTATAGTAGTTATATTCTTGTATATAGGAGCAGTATTATAGTAGTTATATTCTTGTATATAGGAGGCAGTATTATAGTAGTTATATTCTTGTATATAGGGGGCAGTATTATAGTAGATATATTCTTGTATATAGTAGACAGTATTATAGTAGTTATATTCTTATATATAGGGGCAGTATTATAGTAGTTATATTCTTGTATATAGGGGGCAGTATTATAGTAGTTATATTCTTGTATATAGGGGGCAGTATTATAGAAGTTATATTCTTGTATATAGGAGCAGTATTATAGTAGTTATATTCTTGTATATAGGGGGCAGTATTATAGTTTTTATATTCTTGTATATAGGAGCAGTCGTATAGTAGTAATATTCTTGTATATAGGAGGCAGTATTATAATAGTTATATTCTTGTATATAGGGGCAGTATTATAGTAGTTATATTCTTGTATATAGGAGCAGTATTATAGTAGTTATATTCTTGTATATAGGGGGCAGTATTATAGTAGTTATATTCTTGTATATAGGAGCAGTATTATAGTAGTAATATTCTTGTATATAGGGGACAGTATTATAGTAGTTATATTCTTGTATATAGGGGACAGTATTATAGTAGTTATATTCTTGTATATAGGGGCAGTATTATAGTAGTTATTTTCTTGTATATAGGAGGCAGTATTATAGTAGCTATTTTCTTGTATATAGGGGGCAGTATTATAGTAGTTATATTCTTATGTATAGGGGCATTATTATAGTAGTTATATTCTTGCATATAGGGGACAGTATTATAGTAGTTATATTCTTGTATATAGGGGACAGTATTATAGTAGTTATATTCTTGTATATAGGGGCAGTATTATAGTAGTTATATTCTTGTACATAGGGAGCAGTATTATAGTAGTTATATTCTTGTGTATAGGGGGCAGTATTATAGTAGTTATATTCTTGTATATAGGGGGCAGTATTATAGTAGTTATATTCTTGTATATAGGGGGCAGTATTATAGTAGTTATATTCTTGTATATAGGGGACAGTATCAGGGGCGTAACTAGGAAAGACTGGGCCCCATAGCAAACTTTTGACTGGGGCCCCCCTCCCTTGGGTGTCACACAACCCCCCCTTGTAGATAGTGCCTTTCTTACAGCCCCCCTGTAGATAACGCCATACAGCCCCCTCTGTAGATAACACCATACAGTCCCCTCTGTAGATAACGCCATACAGCCCCCTCTGTAGATAACACCATACAGCCCCCCTGTAGATAACGCCATACAGCCCCCTCTGTAGATAGCACCATACAGTCCCCCCTGTAGATAACACCATACAGCCCCCTCTGTAGATAACGCCATACAGCCCCCCCTGTAGATAACGCCATACAGCCCCCTCTGTAGATATCTACAAAGGGGGCTGTATGGCGTTATATACAGGTGGGGCTGTATGGCGCCATCTACAGAGGGGACTGTATGGCGTTATCTACAGAGGGGGCTGTATGGCGTTATGTACAGGGGGGGCTGTATGGCGTTATCTACAGAGGGGGCTGTATGGCGCTATCTACAGGGGGGCTGTATGGCGCTATCCACAGGGGGGCTGTATGGCGCTATCTACAGGTGGACTGTATGGCGTTATCTACAAAGGGGGCTGTATGGCGCCATCTACAGAGGGGGCTGTATGGCGTTATCTACAGAGGGGGCTGTATGGCGCTATCCACAGGGGGGCTGTATGGCGCTATCTACAGGGGGGCTGTATGGCGTTCTCTACAGAGGGGGCTGTATGGCGTTATCTACAGGGCGGACTGTATGGCGTTATCTACAGGGGGGACTGTATGGTGTTATCTACAGGGGGGACTGTATGGCGTTATCTACAGGGGGAACTGTATGGCGTTATCTACAAGGGGTCTGTATGGCGTTATCTACAGGGGGTCTGTATGGCGTTCCCTACAGGGGGGTCTGTAGGGAACGCCATACAGCCCCCCTGTAGGGAACGCCATACAGCTCCCCCCTGTAGGGAACGCCATACAGCCCCCCTGTAGGGAACGCCATACAGTCCCCCCCTGTAGGGAACGCCTTACAGCCCTCCCTGTAGGGAATGCCATACAGCCCCCCCTGTAGGGAACGCCATACAGCCCCCCTGTAGGGAACGCCATACAGCCCCCCCTGTAGGGAACGCCCTAAAGCCCCCCCTGTAGGGAACGCTATACAGCCCCACCCTGTAGGGAACGCTATACAGCCCCCCCTGTAGGGAACGCCATACAGCCCCCCTGTAGGGAACGCTATACAGCCCCCCTGTAGGGAACGCCATACATCCCCCCCTGTAGGGAACGCTACACAGCCCCCTGTAGGGAACGCTATACAGCCCCCCTGTAGGGAACGCTATACAGCCCCCCCCTGTAGGGAACGCCATACAGCCCCCCTGTAGGGAACGCTATACAGCGCCCCTGTAGGGAACGCCATACATCCCCCCCTGTAGGGAACGCTATACAGCCCCCCTGTAGGGAACGCTATACAGCCCCCCCCTGTAGGGAACGCTATACAGCCCCCCCCTGTAGGGAACGCCATACAGCGTCCCCAACCCCCCAAAAAAAATGCAACCTAGAGTGTGAAAAGACAAAAGACATGTATCCCCTATCCACAGGACAGGGGATACATGTGTGATCGCTGGCAGCGATAGGGAGAACGGGGGAGCTAAAGTCCCCTGAAGTTCTCCATGACTAACCTCTGACTTCCGGCGTCTGCGCAGCTCAATAAAAATGAAAGGAGCGCTGGTCACGCATGCGCACAAGTGCGACCGGCGCTCCATTAATTTCTACGGAGCTGCCGATACATACCCCGGAAGTCCGAGGTTTGTGATGGAGACTTCAGGGGACTTTAGGTCCCCCGTTCTCCCTATCGCTGCCAGCGATCACACATGTATCCCCTATCCTGTGGATATCCTGTGGATATCCTGTGGATATCCTGTGTATAGGGGATACATGTCTTTTGTTTAATGGCAGAGCGGGGAGATACCTCCCTGCTCTGCCATAGTGTTCAGTGGCGTCGCGCTGTAGCAGCCATAGCGGCTGCTAGCGGAGCCTCCGGCCATGGTGGGGGCCCGTGCCGGCGGGCGACACGGGCCCCCTCATGCCACGGGCCCCGTAGCAGCCGCTATGGCTGCTATAGCGGTAGTTACGCCACTGGGCAGTATAATAGTAGTTATATTCTTGTATATAGGGGCAGTATTATAGTAGTTATATTCTTGTATATAGGGGCAGTATTATAGTAGTTATATTCTTGTATAGAGGGGCAGTATTATAGTAGTTATATTCTTGTACATAGGGCGCAGTATTATTGTAGTTATATTGTTGCATATAGGGGCAGTATTATAGTAGTTATATTCTTGTATATCGGAGGAGTATTATAGTAGTTATATTCTTGTATATAGGGGCAGTATTATAGTAGTTATATTCTTGTATATAGGGGCAGTATTATAGTAGTTATATTCTAATAAATAGGGGCCAGTATTATAGTAGTTATATTCTTGTACATAGGGGCAGTATTATAGTAGTTATATTCTTGTACATAGGAGCAGTATTATAGTAGTTATATTCTTGTACATAGGGGCAGTATTATAGTAGTTATATTCTTGTATATAGGAGCAGTATTATAGTAGTTATATTCTTGTATATAGGGGGAGGTATTATAGTAGTTATATTCTTGTACATAGGGAGCAGTATTATAGTAGTTATATTCTTGTACATATATAACATTGTATGCACACTATAAAATATTGTTAATTAGCCCTAATCACCATGGACTATAAAAAGGGCTCTGCACTTTCACTCCTTGCCTGAGCGTTGTTTTTATTAATAGGTTAGTCTTGCAAATGGTCCCTTAGTCGTATCCTGTTCCCATTGTTCCCGTGCCCTTCAACCTGTATCCTGTATCCTGTGCTGTATTTGTTATATTCTCTTATATAGGGGGGCAGTCTTATAGTAGCTATATTTTTGTACATAGGGGGCAGTATTATAGTAGTTATATTCTTGTACATAGGAGGCAGTATTATAGTAGTTATATTCTTGTACATAGCGGCAGTATTATAGTAGATATATTCTTGTACATAGGGGGCAGTATTATAGTAGTTATATTCTTGTATATAGGGGCAGTATTATAGTAGTTATATTCTTGTACACAGGGGCAGTATTATAGTAGTTATATTCTTGTATATAGGGGGCAGTATTATAGTAGTTATATTCTTGTACATAGGGGGCAGTATTATAGTAGTTATATTCTTGTATATAGGGGGCAGTATTATAGTAGTTACATTCTTGTATATAGGGGCAGTATTATAGTAGTTATCTATTTGTGAGCATACATCAGCAGCGAGAAAGTAAAGGGCTGCAGTAATCTACATCTCCTCCTACATCTGTTCTGGATCTTATTCTCTTGGCCAGACTGGAGAATGGTTACAAAGAGTGTCTCTCACTCTGGAGGACCTGATATGAATGAGCACTGTGTAATACTTAATTTCTCCTTTTGTGGCGCTGCAGGGAAATTAAACACTGACAGATTTCTTTACCGATTACAGCTGATGGCAGGGGTCCCAACATGGTGGACACTTTTTTGATCATCTTGTTGTCAAGGGACCTTTTTAACAAACCCCTATAACTTAGATCACTTGATCTACCTATATTGCTATTAGAAAACAATGATAACAGGGCATCACAGCTCATTATGGCAGTCGACTAAATTTGCCTTTATCAAAAACAAAAAATTAAGTATATTGGTGTACTATTAGTGTATTCAGGATAGCTATAGCTATTGTATCTTCAGATGCCTAGTGCCACTCATCCTAGATGCAACTTTCTCTTCCCCTTGCATATCCAACATCTTTTGTCTCTATCGTCCAATCTTGTTATATCACATTTAAATGATCCCAACACAAATACAGTGGTATCCAGAGATTTGCTTTATGCAGAGTCCACAGAAATAAAGACAATGCTCGGATGGTCGCTGTGTGTTGGGCCAAGTGTTACCTGTTTTCAGTGGTTCTACGGCTTGGTCTGAGATATGGCCCCCACATGGAATTATGTGCCCCATAATATGGTTAGTAACATTATTCGATATGCATAATGCTATAGATTATAATCTGAAGTACACGGGTTTCTCTCATATTGTTCCATACATGCACTTTTCAACATTGAAATTGCAACACCAAGAAGGACGAGCCGTAAGGTTATGCAAATTGAGGAAGTAGCGGGTGTCGGCAAGTTCTGCAAATGATACAATTTTATGTGGCGTGTGGGGGCATAAAAGCCAGATTGAAAGCAGAGTTTTTAGCCACATGAAACCTCAAAAATCAGATCAAGTGGTGTGGGATGATTGTGCGATGTTTTCTGTTCATCGATGTGCCAGTTATCACCACTTGTCGCAAACTGATTGCCACAGAATCCTTGAACTGAAAGACCTTGGTTTATTACTCCGGCAGATCGCTACACGCCTAGGCCGAGATGTCGACACTGTTCAACTTTGCATGTCGCGGCGGTAGGGAGAACAACGAATGGGAATGACAGCAAGAGGTGCGGGGATGCGAACCTCTGCACGGACTGATCGGAAGAATGGCTCGTAGTGATGCAATCTGTACAGCAAGTGAAATTGAACATCACATCCCAAGCCTGGGGCGGCAATCAGTGTCGACACAAACCATCAGAAGGCGTTTGCATGACATTGGGCTGCGAGCCAGATGTCCAGCTACAGGCCTTCCATTGACCACACGCCACCGCTCTCAAAGGCTATCATGGTGCGCAGCAATACGGCAATGGAGGCTGGAATGAAGGTCTTTCCTCTTCAGCGATGAGTGTCACTTTTGTCTCGGACGCAATGATAGCCACAGATTGGTCTGGAAACCATGTGGGCAACCCCATGAGGAGGCCTTCACAAGGGAATGTCACACCGGTCCTACTCCAGGGATTATAATGTGGGGTGGCATAATGTACGGTAACAGGACCCCTCTAGTTTTCATTTCTGGTACACTAACAGCTCGGCGTTACATTGATTTGGTCGTGGAACCAGTGGTATGGCCATTTCACCAAAGAGTCCCAGAAGCCGTTTTTTTAACAGGACAACATGCTACTGTGAGCAGCCTACGTGGCCTAAATGTGCTACCACAGCCTGCAGGGTTTCCAGACTTGTCTCCCATCGAGCACATCTGGGACGTCATTGGTCGGCAAATGTAAAGGGAGCTGCCAGCAGAGAATCTTGATGAATTGCGTGCCCAGGTACATTCAGCGTGGCATAACATTCCTCAGACCACCATTAAAAATCTCATTGATAGCATGCCATGGCGTGTAAGTACGTGTATTTCTGCCCGTGGCGCTCATACGCCATACTAAATAAATCAAGATGTTTGGAATATTTTACGTCCATTTTTTTTTATCATTTGCATATCATTATCATGTCTATCCATCCTGTGATCTCCACAATTCCAAAAATTTCCCACTTGGTGTTGCAATTTCAATGTTGAGGAGTGTAATTAAATGTTGTTATTTTATTATTGTACTTGAAATTATTATTTTTTTTTTGTTTTACAATATTGTATGACACCATGAAGGTGAAGGGGCTAAATAAATATTACAGAAATAAATCAAAATAAATAATTACAATAATGCTATCACAGCGGGCATGAGTGTTTACTGCCATGGGCAAAATATTTTAAAATATTTTTGCGAATTTTTAGAAATCCAAATAATTTTGTGACTTTTTGAACCCATATGTTTCAGGCTTCATTCACATATGCGTTAGGGTCCCGTTCTGACGTTCCGTCGGAGGTTTCCATCAGAACGGGACCCTGAGCAGACACGAACGGAAACCAGAGGTTTCCATTTCCATCACCATTGATTTAAATGGTGATGGATCCGGTGATCATGGTTTCCGTTTGTGTCTGTTGTGCACCGAACCCGCTATTGCTTCCGGCAAAAGGACGGGTCCGGTGCACAACAGACACAAACGGAAACGGAAAATGGGCACTGGATTCGTCACCATTGAAATCAATGATGATAGAAACGGAAACCTCTGGTTTCCGTTCGTGTCAGTTTGTGTCTGTTCAGGGTCCCGTTCTGACGGAAACCTCCGACGGAACTTCAGAACGGGACCCCAACGCAGATGTGAACGAAGCCTTAGCTTGACAGATTGAGGTCCCATTAATCTGCATATATTAGAATAATGATTTTATGTGCCAAAAAACGGATGAAAATAATAATAAAAAAATGAAAATGTTCTAATATAAAACCATATAAAAGAAAAAATATATATTTTATTTGTCTTAAAAAATATATATTTTATTTGTCTTTGCCATACAATAAATTACAATTATCATTGTGAAGTAGGTGAATGTCACTGCTTTTATCTAAAAATCCAATATTTTGTATGCAGGAATTAGTGCTTAGCTTTATCCAGTGCCCAACCATTAGATGTCAGCAAAGTTTCAGAAATATTGAGTGAATTAAATCCTCAGAGAGTCATCAGAATCTGAATGTTAATAGCAAGAAAAACCCCACACAGATGTTGAGTAACATCTATGAAATATGTTATATGATAGATTTTAATTTACATCTGTTTCGTTTTTTTTGGGGGTATAAAAACAAACTTCACATAATTCGTTTTTTTTCACGGTCAATTTCTTGGATCAGTACGTTTTTATTTAAAAATGGATAGACCTGAGTAACATCTCAGTAAAGAATAGAGACGCTGGTGAGAGTGAGAAAAGCTAAATATTAATATATATTTTATAATGGGAATTGAGGGATCATGCACACAAGAAAGAAGGGTACACCGGCCATGTACGGCCGCAAGCGTAAAGGCACATTCGACTAACCTTCTTGTCTCGGTGAGCCGGTAATTCAAGATTCGCTGCCCTTCGTCCAATCCTTTATTGGGAAATGGGCGCATCACAGGTGTAATGTCCGTGGCTGCGGGCTGTCAGCTCCAATCCCCTCCTGACAGCCGCAGCCACGAGTCGGCAAGCGCTGGCCCCAGCCTCCTCCTCAGGAGACGCCAGCGCCTGCTTCCACTCACCTCAGCCGGATCCTGTAGGGTGAGCGCGCACGCTCATGCCCGCTCTTAAACGGGGCAGCGCGCATACCGGACTTTTGATGAACTTTGACCCATGAGTACCCTGGACTATAAGAGTGGTCCAGCCCCCTGCTTCTATGCCTGAGCGTTGTTGATGTTTTCTAGTTTGTCTATGTGATGGCCTCCTAGTGTGTTTCCGATTTCCTGTTCCAGTTCCTTGCATTCCATACCATCCTAGTTGAGCACTGTGCGGTGCCAAAGTCGTGTCGTGCTGTATTCCACGTCTGACCTGCTTCACCTCACCTGACGTCTACCTGCTGCCTAGTCCTAGCCGTGCCTGCCCTGCTGCTGTCTGAGCTGCCACAGGTACCTATACGAACTATAGACATTCACCTGCGCCCTGTTGGCCAGCTGCCTTACTGCCAAGACGGTACGGCCCAGTGGGTCCACAGACCCTTCGTGACAACAGGGGTGGACAGGGCAAACATCTTATTAGCAACAAGGACAAAAGGGTCCGGTAATCCACTAGAACAAGGCAGCATACGGGGTTCAGGGAGGTCCAGTTGGTTTGATGGAATCTGCTGAACCCATTCTGGAAGCCCTGAAGATGCGAAGCCCTGAAGACCCGATACCCACAAATATAAACCTGTAGATACTGTCAGCCAAGGTCAACAGCACTTCAGGGACATACTGCTATAATTGTAGTATCGGGACTCTTACACGGATGTAATTGCCATCCAGTGCCCTCATGCAGTAGGAAAACAGCTGTTTTCAAGACCCTTTGGGCAATGTCAAACCACTGTTTGTAGTTGGTAGTGGCATCAGAGGTTTTGAGTCAGGCCCAAATGAGCTACCTTTTCCCTGATAATCCCGGCAATGGTTGATGGCCCAAGCAAGAACTCAAAATGTAGGGACGCGAATGATTTGCCAGTGGCCAGGAATCTGAAAAAAAATAAAATAAAATTAGATATGTGATCTAGCAACATTACAGCCCAATAGACATGCACCCCCACCCTCCTCCCTGTTGGAATAAGGGGACAGTGCGTGATCTTACCTAAAGGTGACAAGGACCCATTCCTCGGGAGAAATACTTGGTTTCTTGGAAGGTTAGTCCAGGGTGCTGCTCCTCCAGCGGTCTATCAAATGTTTGGATCGACAGGCGGCAGAAGGCAGGGAATTTATCCGGGTGCTGACGTAGGTCAGGACACAGAGTATGGAATTGGCCTTTGTAGGCTTACTGCTGGAAGATAGGATGCACCCATAGCCTTCTCTACCTCCTCGATTCCTCCTTCAGCATGTCACGTCGCTCTCCAAATCTCCTTGGGACCAGCTAGTGTAATAAGAGATGGTCTGTATGTGTCCAGGAAATGTTAGACATGGTTAGAGATGAGTGAATAGATTCCACACAAACCAAATTTTTTACAAACTTCCCAAAAGTTTCAGATTTTAGCGAAACTGAAACTTTTTGGATTTGTCTCGCATTAAATTACTCAAAATTGGGACCTCCATTTTACAGATCAGAAGAAGATAAAAAGACAGAAAATAAAGAAAAGAAGGATCATATTACCTTGGGCAGTAGCTGGCGGGCTTTCCCATAATGCCTTGCTGGCAGCCCTCCCTCAAGTACAGCCATTTATGAGGAGTATAGGAGCGAGTCACTGATCCCTCATATAAAATTATTCAGCTTCTACTTCTGTGGAGCTACAAATTTCCCTCTGAAATGCACACACATCTGCATATATAACCTGCGCTACCTTGACACTCGTCACATAAAGGCACGGCTGAGATTCCTGTCATAGGCTTCACATACGGTAAGCAGCGCGGCCAGTTCATAATGTAACAACGACTGACGGGAACTGCACAAAAGAAACAAATCTCTGCTTGAGTTTACACAAAAAAAAAAAAAAACAACAAAAGAATAAAGATCGGCATTGAGCAAAAAGTTAATTTGTGCACATGTCAGAAGCACACATAAAAGCATGAATACAAAAGAAATTCTATAAATTCCAAACTTCTTACTCATTGGAATAATTTGATTTTGCATTGAAAATATCTCATCATAGACAAATTAGAAAATGTTTCGTTTTTTTTACATGTAATCTACAAATCTCATATCGGAAAATTATTATGATTTACTATGTACCAGCAATGGTGAGAGGGGTGGTAGACTAAGGGTATGTTCACACGGGCCAGATTTACTGAGGAAAACTTTGCATCAAATTTAACCCAGATTCCGCTGAGAAATCTGTCTGAACGTCCGCACCAAATTGCGTATGATTTGGTACAGATTTTCGGCCCGTTTTGCCACTACAGACTAATATTGGGGGGGGGGGGACTATACTCACCTCCCCTGGTCTCCCATACTGATTCCTCATTGGTCTAATGGCTGTTCTCTGTGCTGCCGGCCTCCTGGGATGACATTTTGTCCCTTGTGACCGTTGCAGCCTGTGATTGGCCACAGCGGACAAATGGGACAAAACGTCATCCCAAGAGGCCGGCAGCACAGAGAACAGCCATTAGAGCAATGAGCAATCAGCATGGGAGACCAAGGGAGGGGAGTATAGCCTTTTTTACTTTTTGAAGCAGAAATTTTTATTTTTTTTCCAAACTTGCAACATTTGCTATTTTTTTTGCGGATTTTCACTTTCCTATTGAACTCAATGAGAAAAATCCACAAAAACTATGCAACTATTCCACAGCAATAAATTGACATGCTGCGTATTAAAAATCCACACTGTAGGTACATTTTTGCATGGAAAAATTTTGCAGCATGAGGATGAGATTTTTAACATTTCATCCACTTTGTTGCTACTGTATTATACTGCAGATTTTCCGTCCGCGAAACCGGATGGTAAATCCACAGTCAATACGCTACATGTGAACATAGCCTTACTTACTGATACAAGGGCAGGTTAAGTACAAGTTCCCAGCAGGATACAGAAAAGCCACAATGTTATATGAGGGACGTAGCACAGGTGCCAAATACTAATGAACAGCTATCAACCATGAGGGGGCTGGCTGATTAGGGCGGAGTCAAAATTATTATTTTGCAGTAAATCGCAGCAAAACACCATCATTTTAGCAAAAAAAAGCATGTTGACCGAGACATGTGAACCCAGCCATAGTATTGTAATTTCACAGAGATAAAGATTCTATACGGTGCCAATCCCATGATTACGTGTAGTGCACCGTGCTGGCGGACTATCCTTCACTTTATAAGTACACCCCCAAAGTATTGACACCGCAATTCGTCCCAACATCACACGACCAGAACACATTCTGCAGAAATAGCAAACATGGGGTGTTAGTTGATATTTCGGCCAAAATACTCAAATTCGCATCCCACGTCAAGTGTTGTCATTGTCCCTGCACCGGTTGCAGCCTGTGAGTTGTAGCTTTCCAACAGCTATAGATTGGGGAACACTGTCCTACACTAACATTAAAAACTAGTCCAGGATGACATTTTTGTAGACTTTCAGTGTTTATATATGGGTATCCAGACAATTCTGTAGTGATAGATAATGGAGGTTGCCTGTATTAGTAGTGGTAGTGTGCCATATGGCCAGACTGTTTTGTGAAGCAGTTTTTAGCTGTGCAGCTTGTATAGGTCAAAACGTGTGGTTCTAACTGCTAGTGATATGATTTTGACCCTAACACCAAGTTCTAGTAATACTATAACCTACCTGGTGCCACTAGTGCACAAAAGTATCTGGTGCTGCCACAGCTATCGAGCCACACGTGACTCCCGAGCTGCCGGTTGGGGAACACCAGTCTAAACAAATGTCCTCAAACCTCAATGAAGTACATCACTTAGTAAACAATAAGTGATTTTTATTATATTTCCTTTTCACATCATATATTACAACTTCTCCAAGAACTCAAGAACTTATTGTCATCCCAAAATCTCATTTTAAATATTTGGTCATCCTAACATCTCAATGTATAATAGTCTTGGCCAATGGCAATCCCAAAGGTCTAAAAAACTCACCAGGGTTAAAGACCTTTTGGCCATCCCAACATCTCAATAGGGTCAAGGGTGTTACCATCCCAACCTCTCAAAGTGTAATGGTCTTGGCCAATGGCCATCTTAAAAACTCATTAAGAACTCACCACGGTTGAGGACTTCTTGGCCATCCCAACATCTCAATAGAGTCAAGGATTTGGCCATCCCAACATTTCAATGTGTTATGGTCTATCTAAATAATAACTTAAGAATTTACCAAGTTTGAGAACTTCTAGGCCATTCCAACATCTCAATGTGTAATAGTTGTAGCCAATGGCCACCCCCAGATCTCATTAAGAACGCATAGAACTTGATGACTTTTTTTAACATCCAAACTATCTAAATAGAGTAAAGGATCTACCCATGCCAACCTCCAATATGGCCATCCCAAAGTTTCAAAAGAACTATAGAACTCATCAGGGTTGAAGGCTTCTTGGCCTTCCCAATATCACAATAGGGGCAAGGATTTTGCCATCTCAAATTTTCAATGTCTCAGCCAATGGTAATTCTAAAATCTCATTAAGAACTCAAGAGCTCAGGGTTGAGGACTTATTGGTCATCCCAACATATCAATAGGCTCAAGCATTACAATTTTGATATGCTTGCGAGCTGTCAGCAAATCTTCAAGAATATCGTGGACAAAGAACTTGTCAATGGTCATGCCAAAATCTCATTAAAAACACAAGAACTCATTAGGGTTAAGGACTTGGTCATCTCATAAACTCAACGGAATTGAGAACTTAGCCACTCCAACATTCTAATTGGATTATGGCTTTGGCCTTCCCGAAGACCCCTTTGTTTTATTTTCCAGAATCGTAAGATTTGTAAGAAGGTTTTGGACTTGTCGAATATGTACAGAATCCCTCTTCATAATACAATATGCTACCTACACACTGGCTATATAAAGCATCTTATATTTTGTTTCCATTGCTGGAATACAGTAGAAATAAATGCATTTCTCAAGGAGATAAAATACCCAGATTTGTTGCAAAAAATCCATCAACCCATCCCTGCTCTTTTTATTAATGTATCCAGTATTACAAATGCAAGGCTCTTTTCTTCAAAAATAAAGATGAAAAAAATATAATCTTAGCCCAGTAATTGTATTACCATTCGGCGACTCTTCTTTGCAATTTCTCTGGTATGATTTCCATTTTATTCACAAAAGAATTGAAATTTGCAGCATTCACGCTCGGGCACTTTCAGGGATGTAGAAAATGGGCAAAATATACTGCGTCTCCATTCCTTTGTTTCACGCTTTAAACATAGAAATCTTCTATTAATAAATACATTTGGGTTCCTCAGAAAGGTTTGCAGAGTGAATTCAATCTACGACATCAAGTGGAAGACTATCTGCTTCTACCCATTCATTATGCTTCAGTGTTGCTCCGAAACGCGGCATGTGAGCATCCAAATCTATGAAAGTAAACAGTGATTGCTGAAAAAAATCCTGAGCTCATTCAGAATCCGGTAATAACTGTCCTCGCTGAATGGAAATGTCTGAAACTAATATTCATAAATGTACAAGAGCAGATAATTAACCTCTATCCAGTGCAACAGAAAAGGCCATGGCTGGTCCTGAATGACACTAATTCTATACTAGGAACATGAATAGGAAAGCACAGATTTACATATTTGTATGCAAATGATGCCTCAATAAAAATGTACCATACTCTACGGCAGTAATCTCCAACCTGTGGCTCACCAGCTGCTCTGAAACTACAACTCCCAGCATGCTGGAAGTTGACGTTTTGCAGCAACTGGAGAGCTACCGATTGGAGACCACTGCTCTACAGTAACCAATTCATTCACATTAAAGGGGTTTTCATACACCCTTGTTAGGGAATTCTGAGTTAATAGAGGGGGTCCTTTGTTCAGGATCCTCATCTCTTGGTCAGAGTGGAGAGAGGTTACAAAGAGTGTCTCTCTCTCCGGAGGCCTTGTCCTGTATTACACAGACTACACATTTATGTTAATGCTTACAGTGCAATGCTTAATTTCCCCTGCGGTGGCACTGCAGAGAAATTGAATACTTACTGCCAGGTTTCCCCTGATCTGATCGCTGAGGGTCATAGCAGGGGGACACTTTGTGATCAGCTTTAAAGATGTGCACATTTCCCAAAACTTGTTCACAAGTGCCCCGATTGCTGTTTGAGTACCTGATGTCTTCTAGGACTATATCCAAATTGAATACAGTCTTAGAAAAAATGAGCGAGTCAGGGCAAACAGGGCACTTGAGATTCCACCCTTAGAAAAAAAAAACATACTCACCTCCCCTGGTATTCCGTAGCAACACGTTCCTGTTGGCCTCCTGAGATGACGTAGATTTTTCCTATTTGACTGCTGTAGCCAGTCATTTGCTGCAGCGGTGACATGGGAAAAAACATTGAACGCATCCCTATGAGAGACCAGGGGAATAAGCCATTTTTTTTTTGTAGCTCCTCTTCTCCCCTAATCCTTTTTCTAATCTTCAAAATGGCGACCATCATTTTGCCGATTCATGTGCTGCGAACCCCAAAAGTTTTGAATTTCGCCAAATCCGAAACTTTATATGAAATTGGGACTGAATTAGTTTTGTTTAAAATTGATTCGCTCATCTCTAAAGAACTTATTGTCAAGGAACCCTTCTAATAAGTATGGATTGTCCAAAGGGGAGAACCCCTTTAAGGAGTGTACAGTCTTCATCCAATACACCGGCGTATGTGCTAACCTAGTATATTTGTTTAGGGATTACTGATGGAATATACTTCTAACCTGAAAGTGAATATCCACCCTAAAGCACCATTTCTATTTTTATAGGTCCAAAATTCAGTGCTTATTAACACCTTCTCGCTGTGGCCACTTTTGACCTTCCTGACAGAGCCTTATTTTTCAAATCTGACATGTGTCACTTTATGTGGTAATAACTTTAGAATGCTTTTACCTATCCAAGGTATTCTGGGACTGATTTCTCGTGACATATTGGACTTTATGTTAGTAAAATAATGTAGTCAATAAATTCAATATTTATTTGTTAGAAACATCAACATTTTTTAGAAAATTTGCTAAAATTAGCATTTTTATCAATTTAAATGTGTCTGCTTGTAAAACCGATCGTAATACCACACAAAATAGTTACTAGCTAACATTTCCAATATGTCTACTTTAGATTGGCATAATTTCTTGAACGACCTTTTATTTTTCTAGGACGTTACAAGGCTTAGAACTTTAGCAGCAATTTCTCACATTTTCAAGAAAATTTCTAAGGGCTATTTTTTCATGGACCAGTTCAGTTGTGACGTGCTTTTGAGGGCCTTATATATTAGAATGTCCCCATAAATCACCCCAGTTTAAAAATGTCACCCATCAAGTATTCAAAACAGCATTTGCGTAGCTTTAGCTCAAAATTTAGAATTTTCTCAACAAATAAAGGAAAAAAAGAACACCAACATTTATAAAGCAACTTCTCTGGTGTATGGAAATACCCCATATGTGGTCATAAATTGCTGTTTGGGCACACGGCAGGATTCAGAAGGGAAGGAGCACCATTTGGATTTAGGAGCACAGATTTTGCTGGATTTGTTTCTTGGCACCATGTTGCATTTGCAAAGCCCCTGTGGAACCAAAACAGTCGAAACTCCCTGAAAGTTATTCCATTTGGGAAATCACTCACCTTAAGGAATTTATCAAGGGGTGTAGCGAGCATTTTGACCCCACAGGTGTTTGTTAGATTTTATTAGAATTGGGCAGTGTAAATATATATATATTTTTTTCCAATAAGACGTGGTTTGGCAAATTTTTTTTAATTTTCTCAACAATTAAAAGAAGAAAAAGCACCCCAACATTTGTAGAGCAATTTCTCCCGAGTACGTCAATACCCTATATGTGGTCATAAACTTCTGTTTGGGCACACGGCAGGGCTTAGAAGGGAAGGAGCAGAGTTTGGCTTTTGAGGTGCAGATTTTGCTGTATTAGTTTCTGGTCACTATGTCACATTTGCAAAGCCCCTGTGGGACCAAAACAGTGGAAACCCCCCAGAAGTGACCCCATTTTGGAAACTACACCCCTCAAGGTATTCACCTAGGGGTATAGTGAGCATGTTAACCGGGCAGGTGTTTTGCAGAAATAAGTGTGCACTCGATGTTACAGAGTGAAAATGGGATTTTTTCAATAGATATGCCAATATGTGGTCCCCAGCTCGTGCCACCATAACAAGACAACTCTCTAATTATTATGCGGTGTTTCCCAGTTTTAGAAACACCCTACATGTGACCCTAATCTTTTGCCTGGACGATCGACAGGGCTCAGGAGTGAAAGAGTACCATGCGAAATTGAGGCCTAATTTGGCAACATTTAAAAAAATGGATTCACAATTGCAGAGGCTCTTATGTGAAATAAGAAAAGAAACCCCTGAGAAGTGACCCCATTTTGGAAACTACACCCCTGACAGAATTTATTAAGGGGTGTAGTGAGCATTTTCACCCCACAGGTCTTTTCCATAAATGATTGCGCTGCGGATGGTGCAAAGTAAAAATATCATTTTTTTCCCTATATATGCCATTTTAGTGGCAAATATGTCGTGCCTAGCTTATGCCACTGGAGACACACACCCAGAAAATTGTTAAAAGGGTTCTCCCTGGTATGGTGATGCCATATATGTAGAAGTAAACTGCTGTTTGGGCACGCTGTAGGGTTCAGAAGGGAGGGAGCGCCATTTGGATTTTGAAGCGTGGAAATGGCTTGGTCGTAGATTTGTTTGGAGTTTTACTGGTGTTTCCGTTTATAATGTGGGGGCACATGTGAGCTGGGCAGAGTATATTAGGGGCATAGTCAGGTGGTATAATAATGTGGTAAAATAATCCATAAATATGTGTTACGCTGTGAAGCAATCCTTTCTGCACTGGCCGGTGTCGCACTGATAAATGTCCTTTCTTATCCCCTTTGGTCCACACTCCGCACCTTTGCAGTTTGGGGAATTTTGCTGGAAAGTGTTGTCCTGGTATAATACGGCCGTCCTCGCTTCCAGCAGATATGTTTGAGCCCTCCCCTTCCTGGTTCCCTAATTTTAGTGCCTTGATAATTCGCCTCTTGAAACAGAAGAAATGTTCTCCTCGGGCCGACACGTTTGCATATTTTTTATTTCCTTATTTATTGGAGTCTTAACCAAATTAATTTTTTCATAGATGTGCGACTTTTTGATCACTTTTTATCCTTTTTTTGGGAGGCAAGGTGACCAAAAAACAGCAATTCTGGCACAGTTTTTAAAGGTTTTTTTTATACAGCGTTCACCATGCGTTATAAATTACATGTTAACTTTATTCTGCGGGTCAGTCTGATTCCGGCGATACCTAATTTATAGAACTTTCTTATGTTTTACAAATTTTTGCACAATAAAATTACTTTTGTAAAAAGAATGTATTTTTTCTGTCGCCAAGTTGTGAGAGCCATAATTTTTTCATCTACGGAGCTGTATAAGGGCGTTTGTTTTTTGCGAGATGAGCTATAGTTTTTATAGGTACCATTTTTTGATACATGCGACTGTTTGATCACTTTTTATTACATTTTTGGAAGGCAAAGTGACCAAAAAACAGAAATTCTAGAAATGTTTTTTTTTTTTTTTTTTTACGGCATTCACTGCATGGGATAAAAAACATAATACTTTTATAGTTCAGGTCATTATGGACGCGGTGATGCCAAATATGTATGGTTTTATTTTTTTTATTACTTGACACTTTTATTGTATTTTTTACAACTTTTATTTTTACTTCTCTTACACTTTTTTTTTACACTTTTCTTTAGTCCCACTAGGGAACTTGAAGGTCCAACTGTTTGAATGCTTTTCTAATACATTTCACTACCTATGTAGTGCAATGTATTAGAACTGTCAGGTGTTCACTGACAGCAAGCCGATCAGGCTCCGCCTCTGGGCGGGGCCTAATTGGCTTCCGTAATGGCAGATCAGGAGGCCATTGTTAGGTCTCCTGTTGTCATAGTTGCAGTAAGCAGCCCTGTCATCACATAGCAGGGCTGCAGATTTGCTACAAACCACTAAGATGCAGCGATCACTTTCGATCGCTGCATCTAAGGGGTTAATGGTAGGAATCGGAGCTAGCTCTGGTTCCTGCCATTACAGAAGGGTGTCAGCTGTAACATACAGTGGACACCCACTGCTGATTATGCTGGCTGAGCTTCTGAGCCGGAAGCTGAGCCAGCGCCATCTTGCCGTTGGTACCGGAAGACTGTTAGGACCCGCTTTTGAGTGGGGCATAGGAGGCTTCCATTGCTGGCAGACCAGGAAGGCCAGTATTAGGCCTCCGGTTGCCATTGCAGCCACCGGCAACCCAGTGATAATGTTGCTGGGGAGCCGGTGGCTAAAAACGCCTCAGATGCTGCGTTCTCTATTGAACGCAGCATCTGAGGGGTTAATCGGCTTGATCGGAGGCTAGCTCCGGTCCTGGCCGTTACATCAGGGTGTCAGCTGTAACATGCAGCTGGCACCCAGGAGTGATGGTGCGGGCTCAGCTCCTGAGCCCGCAAAATCACAGCGACGTAAATGTATTGCGCTTTGCCGGAACCCCTGCCCGATTGCACCGTATATATACGGCGGATGTCGGGAAGGGGTTAATTATATAATATATATTTGTAGCAGTCGGACCTCAATTTTCTTGACACAGAGCTCCAAATCTCCTTTATAGACAAATGGGGGTTTCTGTTTTGAGGTAAATAAAGCTTATTCGGGGCGTGGCTTAGCTATGGAGCCGTGAGCGCGCGTTCTGGGGGAGCTCCGCATCAGCAGCTGAATACCAGCCATCTTTCCCGGGTAAACTCGGCAGGCGATGCCAGGAAAACGAAGGGGAACCTGCCCTGGAACTTCCCGGTCCTTACCTCGCTCCTCTGGCCGTTGTAAGAGTATGGAGCGCTTCCTTTCCTCCTCGCAAACGGCCGCGGACCAGCGAGCAGCAATGGCGGACGCATTGCCGCCACATCCGGCCACAGACACCCTGGCTCCTTCTCCTCCTGCTCCCCTGTTGCAGTCAGCACAAGCGGCCACGACTGCCGATACGAGTCCTCCCTGCTGCAGCACTCAGGATGCGGTAAGCTTTATCTCTCCCCTCAACATGTCCTCAGTAAGAGATTTGCCCGCCATTATACCACACACATATGCCCCTGAAGTTCAGGCTGGGCCATCTGGCTTACACGCTGACCTACAACTACTGAGGGAGATGATACAAGCCCTCCCCACCCGGAAGGATCTTGACTCTCTGGTGTCCAGGGTTGAGCAGGCACATCAGCAAGATATAGCTGACCTGCGTCAGGATGTGATCAGAATAGACTCTAGGGCGCTTACATCTGAGAATACTGTGTCTGCCATTGACTCTAGAGTAACTGCTTTGGAAAGAGCTGCCACGGACACTAGAACACATTTACAATCCTTGGTGCTCCAGTTAGATGATCAGGAGAACAGAGGACGCAGAAACAATGTACGTCTGAAGGGCCTTCCAGACCTCGGCCCACGAGATGAGCTGGCGACTAGAGTATCTATTATATTCAACAAGCTCACTAATCGACCACCAGAAGCGACTTTTCTCCTAGATCGAATTCACAGAGTTTCGCGCCCAGGCCCGCTCGATTTGTCTTCTCCTCGCGACGTGTTATGTCGCCTTCACTATTATACCGACAAAGATGCAATTATCCGGGGGGCATGGTCTCATGGGCCGGTTTCAGTTGAAGGAAGTACGGTTACTATATACCCTGATGTCTCCCCACGGACACTTTATATGAGACGGCTCCTACATCCTCTGCTTGAAAAAATCAAGTCCGCAGGGGCCACTTATAGATGGGGATACCCGTTCCATGTTGTCGTGAAGAACAACTCTGGCTTCTACCTCCTGCGCCACTCCTCGGATCTTGAGGGCCTATTTTGTTTTCTTCAGATCGAGCCGTTCCCAGTCCCGGATTGGCTAGCCCTGGACAGAATTGAACAACCTCAACGTCGTCGCCTCAACAGGACCAGCCAGCCAATACGAAGCAGATCCATCCCGGGTGCACCACATCTGCCGTTAATCGACCTCTCCCGCCGGGTCCCGCCTGAGGCCTAAAGAGGACATTCCCGCTAATATCCTTTTACTTGTCAATGTTTTGCTAGGCCGCCTGCAGCATTGCTGTTCAAAGGACTTAAGGTCGTCAAATGTTATTTTGTCCATATAATGCTTTGCTAGGTACCTAGCAAGGTTCTCTTGCAACTAAATGTTTTGCCCAGCTTTTTCATAGGATACTCAGGTTTCGTGTATAGATATAATGGCTGCAATGGGCCTCCACTTAGCCCTCAGGAAATGCGTGCTGCTTATACCGTATTAGTTTAAGTGTCAATTATAGACCGTCATATAAGGGGTGTGTGTCCGAAGTTGTTTAGAGGACGAGCTATCACCTGCAGCGCTGGATGCACTTAGCCTACTGTTACCTCCCCCACCCACCCTCTTTTGCTGGTTAAATATATTAGACAAAGGTTTGCGATGCGGGATATGGGGAGTTTCATATGATTCTGCTAGTCTGTATCTCTGATAATTTTAAAATGCGGTGATTGCCAGGCATACATCAGTTGCGTGTTAATTTTCAAATCCTCTTAACAGCTAAGAGGTCGAATTTCTGGTTGATAGACGGTTATAGCAGCCTTGAATACTTATATAGAAGGGTGTTGCATCGCTATAGGTTGTTCATAAGAGGTCATGGCTATTAGCACAGGTTTTGGGTTAACCTTCCTTGGGCTATTAGAAGCTGAGAGATGCACGTCGGTTCTATCATTGCCTGTGCCTCCATCGCCTCCCCATTGGTGGGCGATGGAAGAAATGGTTTACTGTTTGATGATTATGTTTGCGGTACGGGGCTCCCCCCCCCCCCCCCGTGGCTTTCCAGGTCCCCACAAATTTAACAACCTTCCTTTACAGGTTTTTGTACCTTATAGGAGTCGGCCTTCGGGCCTCTTTCTTGTGTATCGTCTCACTCTCTTTCTTTCTTATCTTTATCTGTCCTCCTTTTGTTCTTTACTTTGCGTTCCCCTCCCCCTCCACCGCATCCCAGGACAGATATGTCGCAACATACACAAACGGACCTGACTATTGGCTCAATAAATGTCAAGGGGTTACACAGCCCTGGAAAGCGATCCATACTTTTCAATTTGCTGAAAGGCAAACATATACAGGTGGTGTTCCTCCAAGAGACGCACCTATGTCAGCAAAAACCTTTTAAACTCTCTAACGCATGGTTCCCCAATGCATATCATAGTCTTTCTCCGGACACGAAATCCAGGGGGACAAGCATTTTTATCTCTAGATCTCTCCCTTGGGAGTTCAGGGGGTCTCGCAGTGATGAATTGGCACGGATGCTCTTGATCAAAGGAGTTATTGACTCTCAAGTATACACTTTTGCCTCTTTTTACCTACCCAACTCTGGTCAATGCACAGCCCTTGTTGGCTTTCTGAATGCCCTGGAGGAGTTTGGGGAGGGTACCATTGTTCTGGGAGGGGATTTCAATGTAGCGCTAGATCCCGCACTAGACACTTCCGTAGGTTCTTCTTCATTCTCGAGGGCATATCTGCGCCGCATTATGAAATCATTTCACGAACACCAATTAGTGGACACATGGCGTCTCCTACACCCAGCAGATAGGGACTTTTCCTTTTACTCCGCAGTACACGACAAATATTCCAGAATTGATCTTTTTATCGTCAAACATCACTCGCTGCATTCTATACGCTCTGCCGATATTGACTCGATTTCCTTTTCAGACCATGCATTAATCACCTTGACCCTCTCTCTACATTCCCTCTATACCGCCAATCTCAGTGGAAACTGAACCCAACGCTTCTTTTGGATTCAGTTGTTACTGCTGATATCCAACGTAATATAGCTGACTACTTCGCAACTAATGCCACGGAGACCACCAATCCTCGCATTATCTGGGAGGCTCATAAATGCGTGATCAGGGGTATATTTATTAAGCATGGAGCCCGCCGGAAGAAAGAACGGGCGGTGGCCACGGTCCGTTTGCTGTCCGAAATTGAGATACTTGAGATCTCACACAAACGTTCCCATGACCCGGAGTGTAGGATCGCCCTCCTCCGTAAAAGAGAGGAACTGCGAACCTTATTGATGGCTCGAGCCAAGGCTACGCTTTCTAAATGTAAACGTCATTACTACGAATATGGCAACAAAAGTAGTAGGTCTCTGGCTAGAGCCTTGCGGACCCAACAAACGCAGAATTATATACCCTCTATAGTATCCCCCTTACAAACACGGCTTCGTTTGCCGTTGGACATAGCTTCCGTATTCCGGGATTTCTACGCTGCCCTATATAATACGGACTCTACCAATCCGTCTGTGGCATCCAGTGAATTCAGGTCTAACATTTCTAAATATATCGCAGATTCTGGTCTACCCGCCCTATCGGAAGATAACATTACTAGCCTGGAAGAACCACTTACCACACAAGAACTCTCATATGCTTTAAAGCACTCCCGAACAGGAAAGGCACCTGGCCCAGACGGATTCACAATTCAATATTATAAAAAGTTTCTGACGACCCTAGGCCCACATTTCCTAGCCTCCTTTAATTCATACTCGGCCTCCTCCCCCATTCCTCCTGACGCCCTTAGGGCGCATATCGCTGTAATTTCTCTAAGTCCGAGGCCCTGAACATCTCTCTTTCACCCCATCTTTCCGCAACCTTGAAACAATCTTTCAGTTTTAAATGGACTCCAACAGCTCTGAAATATCTCGGGGTTCGCTTAACAGCAGACCTGAGAGATCTCTTCCAATTAAATTGTCCCCCACTCCTTGCTGAACTTAAGGCAGATTGTGCCAGATGGGCCAAAGGCACCTTTACTTGGTTGTACCATCTTCAAAATGAATGCTCTTCCTAGGCTACTATATTTATTTCAAACCCTTCCCATAGCCATCCCAATGCAGTTCTTTAAAACGGTCAATTCTCTTCAGATTACGTTTGTGTGGAATGGTAAGACTCCACGTCTTTCCCGCACGCTATTGTGCCGATCTAGGGCATCGGGAGGACTAGCATTACCTGACGTCCGCACCTACTACATTGCATCTCATTTTGCTCGGGTAGTTGATTGGTGCAGACATGCGACCGTTAAGTCTTGGGTGTCTTTGGAGCAGAGTTTTTACTCTATTCCATTATCGGCTATTCCATGGCTACACCGTAGCCAACTCAGGCATCTCCATCATCACCCTACTATAGGCCCAACACTAGTATGCTGTTCTCTCCCCTCGGTAAGGACATCTTGCTTGCCAATCCCTTACTCTATGTTTCCGATACTGGGCAATCCATCCTTTCCCACTGGCTTGATGGACCCAATTTTCCGTATATGGCAATCCTTGGGATGGTATCGTGCAGATCGGTTCTTGACGGACGGTGAATGGCTTTCTGCTGCAGACCTGGCCCAGATTGCTGATCTCCCTCCATTGGGACACTGGCGTTCGCTGCAACTGCGACACTTTTTAACCTCTATCTCAGCCCCTATGTCCTACCAGGAGGTAAAGACTCCACTAGAGACCCTCTGTACAGGCTCTGACTTGATTAGACATACATTGTCTGCAATTTACAAAATTCTCATGGACCCCCCAGATATGCCCACTCCTGCATACATATCAAAATGGGAAGAGGACCTGGGGATATCCTTCTCCCCCGCACAAGGGCAGCGTATACTCCTTATGGCTCAAAAAACTTCCATCTGTTCAAGATACCAAGAGGCAAGCTTCAAACTACTCTCGCGCTGGTATAGGTCCCCAGCCCGCCTACATAACATCTTCCCCACAGTGTCCCCTATGTGCTGGAGATGTGGGCAAGACATTGGTACCCTCCTTCATATCTTCTGGTCATGTCCTCTCCTTACCCCATTTTGGGAAGGTATAAAAAGGGTGATAATGGAAGTCACAAATACAAACGTAACTATGGATGCGGCCTTATTCCTTCTTCATCATTGCGACATTCCAGCGAACAAGTATAAGCGTTCCCTGCTTCACTTTCTAGTGATGTCAGCACGTCATTGCATCCCACTAAGGTGGAAGGATCCATCTCCCCCCACACTATCCCTCTGGGTTTCACAGGTTAACGACATCATGCATATGGAGGACTTGACATCCGTTATTCACGACTCAAGCTCCAGGTTCTGCCAAACTTGGACCCAATGGATAGTTTTTCAGGATTCGGACTCCTATAAAGACATCATTTGAGAGCCGCATCCCTTTAATCAGCCGGAATAACACCCTGGTCTATGGGATGCTGTGGAGGGCCCCCCCCCCTCTCCTTCTTCTTTCCGCTTTCTCCTTCTTTCCTCATTCCTTAGATTGGGAGCCTAGCTCCAAACTCACTTTGGAGATTCGTGTTCCCCTGTCATTATTCCCTTTTTCATTCAGTATGCCATTGTATAACAATGTACTTATTGTTTTTTTTTTGTACATTTGCTTTTGGATTATGTATTCTAAATGTACATTGCCTTGTTGTATGTTCCCTTTATGTTACAAAATGGACCTCTTGGGTCAACAAAATAAAGAATTTCAAAAATAAAGCTTATTCACTCTATAAATGTAATTTTGTGTTTACATTTCTCATCATTTTCAAGATATTAGTTTGCTGTCAGTGAAAGAGAACATTCTTGTATACATTCAAAGACTGAAAACCAGTACATACCCTGTTCTGCTATTAGCTGAGAAGCAAATACAATTGTACCCAGTCAAGACAATGTGAGCTGAACAGCCTCAATTTCAGACTGAAACATTGTAGCAAACTACCAGAGAGATGTGTGCAGCTGCTTCTGATGATAAAACTTGTGTATGAAAACAAGTGTTCTCATTCACTGACAGCAAAGTAATATCTTGAAAATGGTGAGGATCTAAAACACAAAAGTATGATGAAAAGTTGTAGAACGTTTCATTTATACAGTGATTAAGCTTTTTTAACATTTAAATTGTAACATTCTGGCTTCCTGCAGCCATCACTAGAGGGAGCTCCCTCTAGTGGTGGCTGCAGGTGTCCAGGTTTTATTATTAACTCAGTAGAGGGCATTTATCAAACATACTTCTGGTGTAGGAAAGTTGAATTTTGCAGAAAAACTCGCATTTTATGCAAAATTGTTGGGCATTTTTATTTTTTACAATACTCACACCACTTTTCAACAAAGTGCATGAGGCTTAGAGGGAGAGCAGGACTTCCAAAGCGGAAATTGGCTGAAATGTTGGCGCAAATCAAAGCTGATTCATAGATGCAGTAGATTTCACTTTCTAGCACAGGATAGCCAGAGATGTGCAAATTTCTTAAGAGGTGTGAGCCTCTAACAAGTGTTGTATCTCACTCCAGTGCTGGAATCTCAGCTACACTTCTCATTACTGCTGTATAATCTCCTCCATGTTGCTGCTTCTAGTAAGTGTTACGTATATCTTACCTCAGTGCTGGACTTACATCTACACTGCTCATTATCGCTGTATGATGTCCTCCATGCTGCTGCTGCTTCTGAACATATGAAGTCCTCCACAGTGCTGATGCTTCTGGTAAGTGTTATATCTCAATCCAGTGCTGGATTTACAGCTACACTGCTCATTACTGCTGTATAATCTCCTCCATGTTGCTCCTTCTAGTAAGTGTTCTATCCCACCTCAGTGCTGGCTTTATACCTACACTGCTCATTACTGCTGTATAAGTCCTCCACGGTGCTGATACTTCTAGTAAGTGTTATATCTCACCCCAGTGCTGGATTCATAGCTACACTGCTCATTACTGCTGTATGATGCTGCTGCTTCTGAGGGTCTTGTACAAAGAGATGGGGCACAGTTTGTTCTCTACTCTGTGTGCAGTGTATATATGACATAGTAGCCTGCAGAGAGAAAACAGTTAAAAATTGCAGAATACAAGTCATATAATTTTCAGAAATAGTGTTATTACTTATGTACACACACATGGCATATTATTCTGAAAAGTCACTTGAAAAGTTAGGTACACTTACTGCATAATATTTATATATTGATGAGTTCAATATATAACTATAAGGCTAAGTTCACATGCTTAACCATAAACGTCTGAAAATGCGGAGCTGTTTTCAAGGGAAAACAGCTCCTCATTTTCAGCTGTTTTTTTAAGCAAACTCACGTTTTTCGCTGTTTTTTTACGGCCGTTTTTGGAGCTGTTTTTCTATAGTCAATGAAAAATGCTCCAAAAGTGGCTCAAGAAGTGACATGCACTTCTTTTTTCGCGGCCGCTTTTTTACGCGGCCGTTTTTCAAAACGGGTGCGTAAAAAATGCCCCGTCGGAACAGATCGCCATTTTTCCCATTGAAATCAATGGGCAGATGTTTGGAGGCGTTCTGCTTCCGATTTTTCGGCCATTTACGGCCTGAAAAACGGCTGAAAATAAGCCGTGTTCACATACCCTTAAAGAGGCTCTGTCACCAGATTCTCAAATCCCTATCTCCTATTGCATGTGATCGGCGCTGCAATGTAGATAACAGTAATGGGTTTTGTTTTTTTAAAACGTTCATTTTTGGCCAAGTTATGAGCTATTTTATATATATGCAAATGAGCTTTGAAATGGACAACTCGGCGTGTTTTTATTCGTATGTCCAACTGGGCATGTATTGTGTTTTTAACTGGGCGTGTTTACTTGTTTTACTAACTGGGCGTTGTGAATAGAAGTGTATGATGCTGACGAATCAGTGACCAATCAGCATCATGCACTCCTCTCCATTCATTTACACAGCAGCATCGTTCTTACTAGAACGATGTGCAGCCACATACACAAGTGTCCTGATAATGAATATACATCACCTCCAGCCTGGACGTCATGTGTATTCAGAATTCTGACACTTCTGAATCCTTTCTGTGAGATTTCCAGCAAGGGAAACGAAATCTCGTTTACGTCGTAATCTCACGAGATTACGCGTGGCTTGCTGGAATCTCACAGAAAACATTCAGAAGTGTCAGGATTCTGAATACACATGACGTCCAGGCTGGAGGTCATGTGTATTCATTATCAGGACACTTGTGTATGTGGCTGCACATCGTTCTAGTAAGAATGATGCTGCTGTGTAAATGAATGGAGAGGAGTGCATGATGCTGATTGGTCACTGATTTGTCAGCATCATACACTTCTCTCCACAACGCCCAGTTAGTAAAACAAGTAAACACGCCCAGTTAAAAACACAATACACGCCCAGTTGGACATACGAATAAAAACACGCCCAGTTGTCCATTTCAAAGCTCATTTGCATATATATAAAATAGCTCATAACTTGGCCAAAAATGAACGTTAAAAAAAAAAAAAAAAAAAGTTAGTTATCTACATTGCAGCGCCGATCACATGCAATAGGAGATAGGGATTTGAGAATATGGTGACAGAGCCTCTTTAAGCTTTAAATCTCCCCCTAGTGGTGACTGCAGGCAGACCGAATTTTATCATTTATTTGTATGTCTATGAATGCCATTTGGAGCGTGATAACAAAAAAAAGAGGATCCTACATTCTGTACAGTTACCGAGCAAAAGGTTTTTGATCATTGTATCTGTCCTGAACAGCCCTGTAACAAATGTCCAAATAAAATGTCATTTGCATTTCAGAATATTTGCAATGATGCAAACGGAAGGAAAACACAGTAAAGGAATGTTTTATAAAAACACTGTGGATGTGCAGTAGAAGAGCACTAATCCAGGATTATTCTGAAGCAAACTCCATTATAGAATATTAGAGGAATACAAAACTATATTATGGAGGCAAGAGTTTCCTAATTGACTTTGCCACTGGCTCTTGAGCTGGAAGTTCGAAGGTTAATAGCTTTGAATAGAACACAATAATTCCCTTCCTCTAACTTCGGCAGAATATTAGTTTTAAAAGTGCCCCCCCTGTGAATGCTTCCATGTAGTTTACAAGCCATTAACACTATTAGCTGTTGCAGTCCAGGGTCAATAATGCGATGCATGGACGATTCTTCTTCTACTGACGTGAGAATGAATCCGATGTGCATTCTAAAACTATTACAAAAGCTCCTCCAACGCCTTTATAGAAACTGGGTCATGCACCTTTGCTATAAAGAGCAGGTTTTTTTTGTGGCTGACACTTATTACAGTATATAACTAAGGGTACGTGTTTGTAATAGATGGGCCCCAAATAGCTAAGGCCAACGGCCACATCAAGTATGACTCTGGAATAAAGCAAGAGTCCATTAAAATCAATGGATGCCGATTTATTTATGGGTATCATGTCAGGCTTCATTTTCCCTGCACTTACTTATAAGTTTGATCATCCATTTACAGTTTACACATAGAATTAATATACTGTGTGTGCATACATTACATTAGTTATCTTGCATTGATCATGAGTTACCGTCTGTATTATACTCCAGAGCTGCACTAACTATTCTGCTGGTGGAGTCACTGTGTACATACATTACTTATCCTGTACTGATCCTGAGTTACATCCTGTATTATTCTCCAGAGCTGCACTCACTATTCTGCTGGTGGAGTCACTGTGTACATACATTACATTACTTATCCTGCACTGTTCCTGAGTTACATCCTGTATTATACTTCAGAGCTGCACTCACTATTCTGCTGGAGGAGTCACTGTGTACATACATTACATTACTTATCCTGTACTGATCCTGAGTTACATCCTGTATTATACTTCAGAGCTGCACTCACTATTCTGCTGGAGGAGTCACTGTGTACATACATTACATTGCTTATCCTGTACTGATCCTGAGTTACATCCTGTATTATACTCCAGAGCTGCACTCACTATTCTGCTGGTGGAGTCACTGTGTACATACATTACATTACTTATCCTGCACTGTTCCTGAGTTACATCCTGTATTATACTCCAGAGCTGCACTCACTATTCTGCTGGAGGAGTCACTGTGTACATACATTACATTACTTATCCTGTACTGATCCTGAGTTACATCCTGTATTATACTCCAGAGCTGCACTTACTATTCTGCTGGTGGAGTCACTGTGTACATACATTACATTACTTATCTTGTACTGATCCTGAGTTACATCCTGTATTATACTCCAGAGCTGCACTCATTATTCTGCTGGTGGAGTCACTGTGTACATACATTATATTACTTATCCTGTACTCATCCTGAGTTACAACCTGTGCTATTCTCCAGAGCTGCCCTCACCATTCTGCTGGTGGAATCACTGTGTACATACATTACATTACATATCCTGTACTGATCCTGAGTTACATCCTGTATTATACTCCAGAGCTGCACTTACTATTCTGCTGGTGGAGTCACTGTGTACATACATTACATTACTTATCTTGTACTGATCCTGAGTTACATCCTGTATTATACTCCAGAGCTGCACTCATTATTCTGCTGGTGGAGTCACTGTGTACATACATTATATTACTTATCCTGTACTCATCCTGAGTAACAACCTGTGCTATTCTCCAGAGCTGCCCTCACCATTCTGCTGGTGGAATCACTGTGTACATACATTACATTACTTATCCTGTACTGATCTTAAGTTACATCCTGTATCTCTTTATTTTATATAAAAGTACAAAACATACCATACTCAAAAATAATCCAAAACAACTTCTTACACCTTACACATTACATATACACATTACTATATACATTACTATATACAGAAACAAGGCAGACCTGGCCACACACAACCCATGTGTCAGATATTCTCTGACCAACTATTATTAACAGAAATATGTGTTAATAAAACATATACCGACCTTATCAACCAGGGGCCAATCACTGATACACAAGAAAGAAAATAAATACTACTACTACTACTAATACTAATACTAATAATAATAATAATAATAACAACAACAACATTACTAATAATAATAATACAAATAAAATAATAATATTATAATAATAATAGACAATTATATATATATATTTAATTTTGAATTATTTTTTAAAATTAATTTTTATTTTTTTCACAACTACTACCTAACTCTCCCTAACCATCCTTATCTACCCCTCACCACCCTAGCCAGCATCTTGCCTCATGTCCTCCCATGTCCGCATAGTCCAGATGCTGGCCCCTCCACCACACCCTACACCCCAGCCCAACCTCTCGCACCATGTCTTCCTCATGTCCGCATAGTCTAGGGTTGGGCCAGGCACACCCCCCCAACCCCCCTCCCAACCTATTTTTTTTCCCTATCTAACCCTAATCTAACAGTTTTTATTATATACAAATGTACCATCACCACAAATATATACAATTTACCACAGCAATCCTATCAAATCCATACCCGAAAGCACCAAGTTCGGCCACTTGTAAGCCTTCCTTCCTGTCAACTCAAAACAAAACAAAAATTCTACTGTTTCATGCCAGCCCACCACCAGAGAGAGAGAAGGGGAAAGCACCAGGGGCTTCCAGTAGTGGCTCATCAGGACCCTCCTGTCAAGAAATTTTCTTGACAATGTCCTGATCTCCCACACTCACAGACCCCACTGACGAACAACCTTCAGAACCAAGGTGGCATAAGCCGGGAGATGTCCATGGGGTGTGCACAGGTCTTTCACTTGCGCTCCTGCTGTCACATTGGGTTCGTGGACCTATTGGGCCGTACTACCTTGGCGGTATGGCAGCTGGCCAACAGGGTGCAGGTCACAGTTTACAGTTCGTATATGGTACCTGTGGCAGGTCGGACAGTAGCAAGGCAGGGTTGGCTGGGACTATGCAGCAGGTAGACGTCAGGCGTGGAGAAGCAGGACAGGCATAGGTACAGCACAGCACGGCTACAGCACAGCACAACACTAGAACAGGATAGCACGGGATACAGGATACAGGAACAGGGAACACTGGAACTGGAAAACCCTAGGAGACCATTTGCAAGACAAACTATGATACGACAAACAACGCTCAGGCATGGGGGTATGGGGCTGGGACCTTCTTATAGCCCGGGGTGCTCTGGGAGCAATCAGCTCAATCTCCCACATTCGTGCGCTTTGGCTTTTGAAGTCTGGACTGAGCTCACCCTGGTGGTCACTGTGGAACAGGACGGCCGTATGTCCAGGATCTCCTTAACCCCGAAGGTGTCTGAAGGACCGCTGGAGGCAATCGCAGGGCTAGGAGTGTTGGTAAAGCGGTTCAGAATCACTGGCTTCAGGAGGGAGACATGGAAGGAGTTGGGGATCCTAAGGGTAGGGGGCAGCCGAAGCTTGTAGACGACAGGGTTGATCTGCTGTAGGATCTCGAAGGGTCCGAGGAACCTGGGAGCAAATTTGTACGACAGCACCCTCAGTCAAATATTCCTGGAAGACAACCAGACCTTCGTGCCAGGAAGAAACTGAGGAGGTTCTCTTCTCCTAGTGTCCGCTATAACGGTTCTCACCGGTTTGTTCGTGGATCATCGGTGTCATCTGGGAGATGGTGCTTGGAACCCAGGCAACGTTTGGCACAGCGGGTAGAGGCAGTCGGATAGATAGGCAGAAGTTAGGACAGGCAGCAGATGTCGTAACGGGTATGGCAGCAATAGGTCAAGGCAGTTAGCAGACAAGGATAGTCAAGTTCAAGCAGAGGTATGTAACGGAAAATCCACATAGAAGGCAGAAGGAACGGAAGCAGGGAACTAGGGCACAGGGAACTCACGGGGAACTTGGATGAACAAGCAGGGATGGAAGGGAGGAGGAACCTTAAATAGGAAGTTCTTAGGAACTAAGGCGCGCGCTGGCCCTTTAAGGCAGGACGAGTCAGCGCGCACGCCCTCTAGAGACTGCAGCCGCACATCGAGGATGCCGACCGCGGAAGGAGGTAATGGATGCACTCACCTGACGCCGTCCTGGGCCAGCAGAGCGTCCGGACCGGGTAAGTGGGGCTCGGGATGAGCAGCTGGTGAGGGAGGGCGCCGGAACCGGAGCAGAGGCCGTGGGGGCGGCGGGGAATGGCGCGGCAGCTTTTACATCCACCTTCCGTTTCACGCGGTCGACCGTCAGCAGAATGGAGGATCGATTCTGCGGCCAGATCTGCAGAAAGTCCCTAAAAGCCATGTCAGCAGCTGGTACCTCGGACGTATCAGGCACCGGGAGAGGAATTTGTGAGTGTTGGCCGTAGACAACGAAGAACGATGTCTTCTGTGTGGACTCGCTGGTGTGATTGTTGTACGAGAATTCAGCCCACGGTAGCAACTGCACCCAGTCATCATGCTACTTGGAGATGAAGTGGCGTAAGTAGTTCTCCAAGATCTGATTGATCCTCTCGACCTGACCATTGGACTGAGGATGGTAGGCCGAGGAAAAGTCAGACTTTACACCTAGGAGTCCGCAGAGGGCTCTCCAGAACTTCGAGGTGAACTGAACCCCCGATCAGAGACAATACGCTGCGGTAAGCCGTGCAGGTGGAAGATGTGTTCGATGAACAGCTTGGCCAGTAGAGGAGCAGAAGGAAGACTGGAGTGAGTGACCTTGTTAGCTGCACACACTTAGCAGGACGAAACAAAGTCCAAAATATCCTTGGGCAGTGTGGACCACCAGAAATGATGGGCAATCAGATCTCGGGTCTTACAGGTCCCCGCATGGCCTGCCAGTCTAGAGGAGTATTCCTAGCGGAGGATTCTCCCTCTGTCAGCCAGGCGCACAAAAGTCCTCCCTGGAGGTATGTCCCCAACTTGCAAGGGATTGACAGAGACAATGCAAGACGGATCAATAATGTTCTGTGGTATCTCCCTGGTGTCCTCTGTCTCGAAAGACCTGGACAAGGCATCAGCCCTCACATTCTTGTCGGCCGGGCGATAATGGAGCTCGAACTGGAACCTGGTAAAGAACAGCGACCTCCTGGCCTGACGAGGATTCAGCCGTTGGGTCGTCTGGAGATAGGTGAGGTTCTTGTGGTCCGTAAAAATCAGGATGGGAAGAGCTGCACCCTCTAGTAGATGTCTACACTCCTTCAGGGCCAACTTGATGGCCAGTAACTCCCCATCCCCAATCGAGTAGATGCGTTCTGCGGAAGAAAAGAGCTTAGAGAAATATTCACATACCATAGACTTGCCCTTGGAACCTCTCTGGAATAGGAGTGCACCAGCACCGACAGAGGATACGTCCACCACCAGCGAGAACTTTTGGGAAACGTCCGGATGATGGAGGATAGAGGCTGACGTGAAGGCACTCTTCAGGCTATTGAATGCAGACTCTGCCTCAGGAGTCCACACCTTGGCGTTCATGCCCTTTTTAGTGAGGTCAGGGATAGGAGATGTCAGTGAGGAGAAGTTTGGAATAAACTGTCTGTAGAAATTGGCGAATCCCAGAAAGCGCTGTATGACCCTCAAGCATTGAGGGCGTGGCCATACCAGAACGGACTTTATCTTTTCAGGATCCATCATGAGACCTCTATTCGAAACAATGTAGCCGAGGAATGGGAGAGCATCCTTTTCAAACACACTCTTCTCCAACTTGGCGTACAGACGATTCTCTCTTAACTGCAGCAAAACTTGACGGACATGTCTCTGATGAGTCACAGGATCTGGAGAAAAAACTCAAGATGTCATCAAGGTAGACTATTACACAAAAATAGAGGAGGTCACTGAAAATGTCATTAACAAACTCCTGGAAGACCACGGGAGCATTACACAGGCCGAATGGCATTACTAGATACTCATAGTGTCCATCACGGGTGTTAAATGCAGTCTTCCATTCATCACCCTGGCGAATCCGTATTAGGTTGTAAGCCCCACGCAGGTCTGCCTGAACTTGTACTATCCTTGCCTGCCGCCTGCCTTGACCTATTGCTATTCATACCCGTAACGACGTCTGCTGCCTGTTCTGACTTCTGGCCTATTCATCTGACTGCCTCTAATCCTGCTGTGCCAAGCGTTGCCCTGGGTTACAAGCACCATCTCCCAGACGACACAGAGGATCCACAAACAAACCGGTGAGAACCGTGATAATTGGTTTCCCAGGTTCACCATCCACCGGACACAGGGACACACCTAGCGTTACCTGATGACTCCCACCGTCTCCTTTACAGGAGACGCCATTTTGACCGCCAGATGTTTTTTCACGGGACCCGTTATTTTCTCCCCGCTTTCCCTCTACAGCCCTACTGCAGAGGCTGGAGCTGGGGGACTTGTGGGACCTGTGCCCCTAACTGGACTTTCATCTGGCTCGGAGCACAGGGAATATCTTGCAGTGTACACAAGCTTACTCGACCCTTTTGCTGTCTTTTCCTTTTCTTCTTCTCTCCTTCCGCTGGTGACTCTGATCCAAAGCAAAACCCTTGGAAGGAGATGGGCGACTCTAAATCCTGGATCTGAGTAAGCAAACCCGAAGGGACTCAAAGTTATCCTCACTCCTCCCAGGTACCATTTTAATTTCCTGCTCACTGCTCCTGGGTGCCTCAGGGTCTGTATCTTCTTGGGGCGTCACGGTGTCATGCACCATCTTTTCCTCCCCAGTGTCCCTTGGTGTCTCTAGAGTTCTGCTGCCTTCCCCTATGCCTCTTACAAGGGATGCCATCTCAGCAAATCTCCCTTTGTTATTTAGTTTTTCACCAAATATGCCACCACCTGCCACAATTTCTTCTCTTCTTTCCACTTCTTTTATTTCTTCCAACAAGGAATTGACCTGTAGTCGGTACCGTGAACCCCTTGCCTCCCGTAGACTTCGCAGCTCTGCCTCTGGTGATTGCCAGGTCTTCCCGGAGCTGCTGCACCGATTTCCTGTGGTCCTGGTACTCCTCCAGACTAATTGTCAGACGGTAGGCAAAGTTTTCCCATCGTCTCTCCAGGCCTTAGCTGCCCCATTCCTCCACTCTGCTGTCGTCCAACTGCCTGGTCCTTGCCGCAGCCAGTCTTTCTCTAGGCAAAGCCTCCTCCAACACCCTGCCGGACCGCATCTCTATACCCCTATCTGGGTTCTCAGCCTCGGGGAGAGCTGGGACAGCCTTGACCCGAGATGATCTCCTCACCCCGAGGCCATCTGCATATTCCCAGCTGGTTGGGTTGACCCTCTAGCCCTCACTGGCACGCTCCGGGAGGTAGAGGTCCGAGGCTCCATCCTAGGATGGAACCCCCCTCGGGGTACTTTCCAAGCCCAGGAAGATGTAATGAGGCCTGGGCACATAGGATAAGGAAACTTCCAGAATCCAAGACCTCCACAGATGTCTCAGCAGCTCTCTCCAAACGTCCTTCTCCAACTACTCCAGAGATGCACTGACTATTCTGCTGGTGGAGTCACTGTGTACATACATTACATTACTTATCCTGTACTTCATGTGCCCTCTTTATAAGGCGGTCCTGTTCATAAATATTTACTGCAGCCGATTTCTTTTCATTAGAAATATTAAATTTCGACTTCATGCACTTTGTTAGTGCCTTGCTGACCACCACAATTTTCACACAACTTAAAATTCACAGTCCCAGAGGGCCAAAACAGCCTCTCTCAAAAAGTGTGATTTGTTTTATCGTAATGCAATTCTTAGAACTTGTTGTTATTTATATATGGAGGTTTTTTTTAAAAAAAAGAAGAAATGAGCTCTGCCTCAAGGCATGGTATTTTTGACCAACATAAGCATGTGTGTCTTAGAACATTAAGTTCTATGCTAGACAAAGCAATTCTTTTTTCTTCCATCCTCTCCAATCTGCTAGCGTGAAGGAGCTGAGTTCAATAAATTGCTAAGTTAAACAAATGTAACTTTAGAAGATGGGATTTGCATATTTTGGATGAAAAAAAAGAGTAAAAGACATATTTAGCAATTACATTTTCAAATGCTATTAAACGTTAAAATATAGCCCTGGCTGACTCCACAAGCCTATTGAAATAAATTTAAAAGTATAGGCACATTAGATAAATTGTCCTACTGATTGAGATGTTCCCCGGAAATATGTAATAAAATTTATTTTACCTTGTTTGATTCCTTAAAGGGAATGTAATGGATTTGCCTGACACAGCTTCTTTGTCGACGCCCATGGTTAATCAGCCTGCATCTGTGCCTAGATCTGTTAGAGTGACTCGATCTGCTACCACTCAGGCTGGGAGGCTGAGGAGTGGGAGAACCTATCACAGCCTGGCCAGACAGAGCTAGCTCCCGCCCTCTGTCTATTTATACCCTCATTTCCTGCTCCTCCTTTGCCTGTGATTCTGTCTGTTTCCTGGCTCTGCTGCTCCTGCTTGTACTATTGTCCTCTGCTTCAAATTGACCCTGGCTATACTGACTACTCTCCTGCTCTGCGTTTGGTACCTCGTACACTCCTGATTTGACTCGGCTCGTTCACTACTCTTGTTGCTCATGGTATTGCCGTGGGCAACTGCCCCATTTCGCTTAGCTTCTGTGTACCCTTGTCTGTTGGTCTGTCGTGCACTTATTGAGCGTAGGGATCGTCGCCCAGTTGTATGCCGTCGCCTAGGACGGGCCGTGCAAGTAGGCAGGGACTGAGTGGCGGATAGATTAGGGCTCACCTGTCTGTCTCCCTACCCCGTCATTACAGGGAACATGCTACTCGAAAAAGTGCTGCTCGGTTTCTGTAGTTCTTATAGAACAGAATAGAGATAGCCGCACGCATGCGCGGCCCGCTCTTCTCTAGACCCCGTCTGGAATCTGCAGCTAGCAACCACCTCACCATGCAAATGGTTTTCGGGTGACCCTTCCTTCTCGATATAAGTGCGGGTACCGGACCTGGGACACGCATCTATTAGACATTTATGGAATAAATTTAATGTTGATAAGTGTAAAGTAATGCACCCAGGCTGCAATAATACAATTAATGCATACACGTTAAAAGGAATAAAACTGGGGATAATGGAGCAAGAGAAGGACCTTGGTATTATGGTTACAAAGAAGCTAAGAAGCAGCACTCAATGTCAAGCAGCAGCTGCAAAAGCAGATTTTAGGGTGTATAAAAAGTGAGATAAAATCCTGTGATTCAAATGTAACATAACCCCCTCTATAAATGTAACATTACCCCTCTATAAATCCCTTGTAAGGCCACATCTTGAATATAGGATTTTGCATTGGGCTCCATATTTTAAAAAGGATTTAGGGGAACAGGGGAGGGTATAAAGGCATGTGACTAGACTAAACGGGATGGGAGGTCTCTCTTACAATGAAAAGGCTAGAACAATTGGTCTTAGAGGTGATGTATAAATATATGTGTGGTCAATACAGAGAACTAGCACATGATCTGTTCTTTCCAAGGACTCTATTAAGGACCAGGGGACATTAATTGTGTGTGGAAGAAAGACGTTTCAGACATCAATATAGGAAATGATTCTTTACAGTTAGAGTAGTCAAACTATGGAATTCTCTTCCCCAAGAGGTTGTAATGGCAGATACTATGTCAGCATTTAAAAAAAAAGGGCTAGATTATTATTTACTGACCAATGGCTTTGAAGGTTATTATAATTAATCAAGCAATGATTGACGTATAATTGATTGAGAAAGGTTGAACTTGATGGACCAGTGTCTTTTTTCAAACTATGTAACTATGTAACTATGGCATATCCTGTAGATATGCTATATATGTCTAAGTTGGGAATACTCCTTTAAACCTCATTTTCCACTTCTCTGCTCAAGCCTCCAACTTATCCAAACACTGAGTAAGGCCTCATGCACATGGCTGTGACCGTAATCAAGGGCCGCAATTGTGGGCACGGCCGCGGACAGCTGCCTGCATTTTCGGACCGTGCTCCCATACAAAGTATGGGAGCACGGCCCGTAAAAAGCAAAAAATAGGACTATCTTTTCCGGTACATTTATACGGCACGGACACCTATCCGTAGCAATTACGGTCGTGTACATGGGGCCTTAAACGGACATAGAGGAGGACTTGGGAGTACTGTAATAGTTGACAGTAAACTTAACAGTGTCAGGCAGCTGCTGCCAAGGCACATAAGATCATGTGGTGCATCAAAAGTTTCATAGACGAACATGACAAGAACATAGTTCTACCATTTTATAAATCTCAAGTAAGACCGCACATTGAATATTGTGTACAGATTTGGGCACCAGTGCACAAGAAATACATAGTAGAAGCTTGAGCGGGTTCAAAGGCGGGAAACTAAAGGAATAAATGGAATGGGTGCACTACAGTATCCTTAACAGATTATCAAAATCCTGTTATGTCAGAACGGACCCAGCGAGGATATACTGGTTCTATCATGTCTGGTCAGAACCTGGTCTGCCATGATAGATCCTCTAGTAGTAATGTCCTACTTCACTTTAAGCATTTGCTAGGTTATTCCATTTTCTCTGCTGGTAATCAAGGTTTACGTGGTGCATTATTCCCAATATCCCATCTGCTAAATAATAATGTCCCATGGTGCCAGCACACAATATAGTGGTTACCATGCTATCAATTGTACAGGCCCCTGTATTATTTAATCTCCCTCTAGAGGTGACTGTTTATTTTCGGTGTTATAATGTTTATAGAAATTTGGACTTTGAAGTGTCACACATCTGTCAGAATCAATTTCTCGGCCCGTGCTAATCTTTTTCCTTCGAGTTTTGTTTCCTGTAAATATTCTGACAAAACATTGGATGATTAAAAGCTATTGAATCACCGGAGAGAAAACCCAAATACCTGGAGTAGAGGTGACAGTATGTTCATTATGACGCTAAACCTTTGAGATGAAAGGGGATCTTCAAAAACCCTATTAGAAAATTCTGACGTCACGTAAAATTGTTGATTTTTTGATTAGGACTTTTTGCAAAGTTGGTTTATTTTTTTGTATTTTAAATGCTTTGGAGCTGTAAATATGGCTGCAAAGGAAGACAAATACTTTAATATAACAATGTGGCTTCATGTTGTATCCAAAATGGGCCAATAGGCATAAAAACGACAGAAAATGCTGGTCGTCCTAGACTAGTTTTAGTTTGATTCTCCATGAGAACATTTCAGAAGGAATAACAAGTTGGTGAAAACATATTATGCTCTTCACATCCTCTTGTAAAGGCGAACAGGTTTAGTACCGTTAATATAATGATATTGTCAGGGGAATAACTAGAAATTGCTGGGCCCTATACCAAATTTTTAAATCCTCCCCCTTAATTATTTACAAGCTCGATGTGAAAGTTAGAGTCAGAGCACACACAGATGGCCGAGTCTAAGTATAAAAAAACCACAACTTCTGTGAAAACTCTTCGCATGTGATAAATGATGAGAGTATGCTGGGACAATGATATCACACACTATTAGCCGCACAAGTAGAAAATACAAGATGGAGGACATGAAACCCAGACCAGACCCCGAAGTAAATTCAGACCCCAGATGAGACCAGACTCCTAAATCAGACCCTTAAATCAAACCCATTATCTAATCAAACCCTCTTACTTAATTTAAACCCTAGATGAGACCCCGAAATCAGACCCCGGAGCCCTAAATTAATTCCGACCCCAGACCAGACTGCTTAATTAATTTAGACCCAAATCAGACTCCTAAATCAGACCCTAGACCCCTAAATTACTCAGACCCCAGATCAGCCCCTAAGTCAGACTCCAGATCAGACCCCTAAATTAGACCCCCAAAATAATCAGACCCCAGATCAGACAAACAACAACAACAACTTACCAACCTCTTCCACTTTTTCTCTTGTCTTCAGGGCCCTGCACACAGATTCTGATGCTGGCCAATGTCAGGACCTTGTGTGCCGGGCTCTGAAGGGCCTGCTGTGGCAGGAGGGCCGGTGGACCTCCTGAACTATAGGGCCCAGTTTTAACTGCCTCTGTAGTTGCGCCACTAGGTATTGGCTTTCTGATGCATTCTTAAGGGGGAGCTTACTGGACAGCAACCAGTCTGCAGAACCAAAAATGCACTAAGATCATTTGTTCCTTCTAGGGGTAGTCTGAGAAATGTCTGCCCCCTGGGTAATAAGGGTCATAAACCTCTTACCCCTTAAACTCAGTAGAAGCTGTATCAATCTTTAGTGATGGCTGCAGTCAGGATTTTATAATTTATCTCTATGACCCCTATAAATACATATGGTGAAGTTCAGAGGCGGGCCCCCTTATGCTCTGGGCCCTCAAGCAATGCCCGAATGCCCAAACTATTAGTCAGCCCTTGGTCATTGTCCTTCTTATATCAAGAGCTGTACTCAGTGTTGCTCACCCCTCCCCCTTCCAGCGGCGGGTCCCTTGCTCGCTGCCTTGGCCCCCTACTCCTAACCATTGGCCCTGTTGGGTTGCCGATGACTTCAGGCCTGGTGGCCTATTTAAAGAGGGATTAATCCTGTGATCTATGGCCTGTGAATCAAGGTACATTGTTTTCTGTATTGTTCTTAACCAAACCTTGTTACTGAACTTTACTCCTGTCTCACTCCGTTGGATTTGTCACCTACTACGTCTACTCCTAGTTTTAACCCCTGATCTGTCCTCAGACTATGTCCTCGTCTTGTCCACTGGCTTGTCGTCTCTGGTCCTTGGTGACCACCCGTGGCTCTGCTCCAGATTATGCTTCAGCTATTCCCTCAGCGCACCCCCCACCAAAAGGTGACTACACTAGGGATCGCTACCTAGGAATCTGACCTGGGTATCCATACCTCATTGCTGGGGTTAAGGGTGAAGAACAGGGAGATTCTGTAGACTACGAACCTCATATTGGACAGCGCCAAACCAATTGGGGTTGAAAGGATCCACTTCCCTGGTTAGACACATAACACTCAGCAGATGGTGACAATGAGCACAGGAGTGTAAGGAGGATATCTGTGTCCCATGCTGAGGCATGATGGGAGCAAAACTTTTCTTTAAAAAAACAACTTTACCAGTAAACTCTGAAAAGTTTACTGCACCATTAATGTTAATATTGAGTGTGACTATAATCGCTCTTTAAGGGTCCTCCTTCAAAGTTTCGGCAATATTTTGACTTTTTATTTTTGCTTTCATCTCAACTTTTTTCCGCACATTTGATCGTTACTTTAAGGAAATTGCTTTAATCTCTTGTGATGTTCACTTCATTTGAATTACAGCCTCCATTGATGATAGTCATAAGTTCTGTGACACAACCCCCGAAGCATCTTCATTTCCTTCAGTCAACTTTAACCTTTCTTCTGTAGGAACAGATCAAAGTTTCCCGTAATCAGCTTTCCTAAACTCTTAACATGAAGGCATATGAGAAGAACTTTCCCTCGAAGACTGCATGTCATATCAATGAGAACCCTGAGCCTTACAAGTCTGCGGATATTGATGTATTTTAATGGAGGCATATTTACTAAAGTAAATTTGGGGACTAGTGTATGTATAAATGTCACACTTGAAGCAGTGGGAACTTCATTAGCATATTGTAGGATCTATCAGCTTGGCGGGTATTCCTCCATCACATAGTAAATCACGATATTTATATGTGTAAGTCGGCTTGGATGGAAACTTTTACATTTGTTCCGCAGTTAAATGGGATTGGTTCCATAACTTGGAAATTTTTGTTGGTACAAACCTAAAATTCGTCATCGACCTGAAAAATGTTCTGTGATAGGTGTGGTTGACTCAAGAAAATTGAAATTGCAACATTTGCATGTCTTGCATTTGTCTTGGCGCCCTTCCAGTTGATCCAAGTGATGTTCATGTTAGGTTTTGAAGCCTAATTGGCTCATTAGGTTTTAGGTTAGGACTACACTGCATCATTTAGTCACAAGTTGCAACAAAATCATAGGATTACTACAATTTGGAAAACAGGGCAGTAGGTGACCACGTGACCATCACAAAAAAATCTAACTTATCTGACTTTTTGCAGTCTTTGCTTGTTCAGCATCCCTTGCTTGTTCAGTGTCTGCTAGAGCTTGTCATTAATCTGAATGTACAGTAGGAAAAACGATCTGCCCCCGTGCATTATAGGAGCTCAGATAATTTGTGAATGCCTGAGCCTCAACTATCATGTGCCATTTAGAGTATTGGTCTCCTCATATGGTACAGAGGGGCCTTTTAGATTACTCAGGCTCTGGGGCCTGGGTGAAACCTCGGCACCCCGTATGGCAGAAGCATAGCTAGATGTTCCTTCAACTGAGGCAGAAGATAAACTTCACTGCCCTAGTTCTTCTGTGTATCTAAATGCTCTGGCCACGCAGAGGGGCTTCTCGGTGCCACCCTGGCACCCAGCACCTGGGTCACATGCCCAGATCCCAAAAACTACGCCTCTACTCTATAGTTACGCCCCTGCTGTTGAGGCTTGTCTGACTACAAACTTGCTTATTGTTTCCTCGAGTAGTAGAGCACTAGTTAAAGGGGTTGTCCAGGTTCAGGGCTGTTTTTTATACTGTGACCTATCCACAGGATAGATCATCAGTATATGAGCGGTAGAGGTTCGACAGCCGTGACGCGTACCGTTCAGCTGTTCCGGCTCCCTCTGAGCGCCGGAAGCTTTGCTGGCTCGGTACCGAAAGCAGATTGCTCCGACCACTGTATAGCAACCATGCTGGGTTACTGCAGCTCTGCTCTTATTCAAGTAGCTCGGCACGGCCTCTCTACGGTGTCCAGAGACATTTGCTTCCGTGACCGACCACTGCATAGCTTCCAGTGCCAAGAGACAGTCTGGGAAACTGGGTGACAAACGTAGAAGCCAATGGCATAACTTGAAAGTCGTGGGCTCCAATGCAAAATCTGTAATAGGGTCCGCTAGCTACTATGCACCACTTATAACACTGGTGTCTTCTTATGTGGAAGAGGGACCTTTAGTTACCAGGACTTGGATAGGACTGCTGCTTCTGCACCTCTTACAGCTATTCCACTGTTGGGAGCGTAATGGCAGCCATATTGGCTTCCACCCAGTTTTCCCAAATATAAAACATAAAAGAAGCAACAATATACTAACACAAAAAAAAGAAGAATTATATTTAACGTTGACTTTTTTAATACAATATATATATATATATTTTAGTGGAAATGCTCTTTAATTACCTCTCTGGGGAGGCTGGCTCTATCGGCACGCTGTCCGCCATCTTCAGACCGCAATGTAGTTGCCCTCTGCACATTCTCACTGTATTTCATCTCCCGTTCTCAGGAGTAATACTCCAAACATTCAATTCTTTATAGAAGGAGCAATAACCTCGACGTCTAGCAGCATGGAGCCAGTAGTGTGAGAACTATTTTGTCTACTGCATTACATTCTCATTCCAGGTCAGCAAACATGATTTCGCTTAATATTTTATGGACTTTGCCAGCTGCAATAGTTATAAAATGTGCTACATATAGAGCATGAGCAGAGTGATATTGTCTGTGGCTTTACAGAAGAAGATTCACCGTATTTATTCTAATGGAATAATAAAACATTTCTGCGCCATTCACAGATACCCCCCATGGTGCTCTCCCAGTCAGGGGCAAGTGTAGGATGGCAGAGGAAGAGCGACGGAGGGATGTGAATGGCATGGAAATTATGAGATGAGTGCAGTCCATGGTATTATCAATGTCAAATGCTGCTTCCATATTAAAGAGGATGGGGGAGGGGAAGGTCTACATTGTTAGTAACCCCTTAATGACCAGATAATTTTTTTTTTCCCTTTTTGCCTCTCTGCCTTTCAGCAGCCATAACTTTTTTATTTTTTCATTGAGATGACTATATGAGGTCTTCTTTAAATTGTATTTTGTTCCTGCACAATTTGGGGATACAAAATATATACTGTATATGTTATGAAATTTATTTTTGCGGTGTGAATATATGAAAAAGCGATTTTCGCCATTTTTTTTTTTTGTTTATTTTTTTAACATGTTCATGTTTCAGGCTAAATAACCTGTTAAATTAATTATTCAGCTTATTACGGTCGTGTAGACACCTAACATTTGTAGCTTTTTGGGTTTTATGTCATGAAAGGGGCAATATGATATGTATTATGCTAAATAATGACTTTTTTTTTTGGACCCTTTTTTTTAATTATTATTATTATTTTTTTAATCTCATTAAGAGATAATTTGCAACTGTATTTTTTACTTATAGTGCATAGGCATATGCCTGTATGATAATACATTATATTATTTCCAAACACACAGCCCTCGGATTCTTTCTTGGTCTCCAGGGCTGATGGCAGAGGGTTCCCCCAGTCTCCGATCGCAACACTGGGTTAACGGAGATGCAATCGAATAGGAGTGTCCCTTTGATCGTGCCACGGTCGTAGACCGTGACGATCACAGGGTTAAACAGCTGGGGTCGGAGTTTTCTCATATTCCAGCTGCATTCACTTGGCTTCTCTAAGTTAAAGGGAATGTGTTGCCAGCAAAACATGTTTTTTTTTTTTTAGTTAAACATTTAGTGTGTAGGACTGTAGGTGATTAAACATTGTTCTAATTTTTTATTTTTTTTTCACGAGTCAGGAAATATTATAAATTGGATTCAATTGGATTCTAATTTATAATATTTCCCATTGCTGGTCACTAGATGGAGCCATTCCCAAAATTGCAGCATTGCATGTGGTAAAGCAACCACATTGCTTTATGCTGCAAAATTGGGTAAAAATCCCTCGCTCTAGTGAGCTCTCAGAATCCCCCCCTCCTTTATCCTGGCTAGTGCCGGGAGAAACGAGGGGTTTGAACGGTCTAACCTCCTACACTGTGTGTCGCCATTTTTTGAGCTAACACACAGTGTAGTAGGTTTACATACAGTGGTAAACACACACTGAAACACGAACATACATAGAAATCACTTACCTGCTCCAGTCGCCGCCGCTCCCTCCGGTCCATCCGCTCCATCTGCTGCCGCTGCTCCATGTGCACAAGTCCGGAAGCCGCGACCGGAAGTAGTAATCTTACTGTCCGGCCGCGACTTCCGGTCCACAGGAAAATGGCGCCGGACGGAGCGCAATTCAAATTGAACTGTGTGGGAGCGGCGCATGCGCCGTTCCCACACAGCGGCGTACACGATAGTGGATGGAACGGGCCCCGTTCGCAGTCCCTATGGGACTGGAGCTGCCATATTCCATGTCTGTATGTGTCGTTAATCGACACACACAGAAATGGAAAAAAAAATGGTAGCCCCCATAGGGAAGAAAAAGTGTAAAAATAAAAAAAAGTAACACACAAACACACAAATTAATCCAAACGTTTTTAATAAAGCACTAACATCTTCTTTAACATATTAAAAAAAAAATTTTGGTGACACTGTTCCTTTAAGGAGATGTTAGAACAACTCCTGCTTAGAAAATGAATGCTTTCTAGAGCACTCAGAGGCCTTTTCTACAGCAACACCAAAAGGCGTCGCTATAGATTAAAGTATGCTATTAATGGGGGCAATTTTTTTTTTGTGTTCTACCATGGTAATGATCTGTTTACTTTGTAACCATTTTTTATTGCTCCAATACAAAAAAACAAAACAAAAACAAAACAGGAACAAATTAAGCAAATAGTCTATATGTTGGAAGGTGCCCTGTTTGATACCTTCTGTTTTTCCCCACCCACCCCATAAAGTGTATTGTCATAAAACGCACAGATAACAATACACTGCACAACTATGAGTGTCATACATTGGCGAAAAACTTATTTCATACAATTGCCTAAATACCAAAACTTTACAGTACCGCCACCTCTATACACTTAAAAAAATTATATACTGTACAGTGTCTAAGTAGCAGTGCCACACAATGGCTAAGTAAATTCTGCCATACAGTCCTCAATTAAAATAAGTATACATTGCACAAATAAAACCACCACACAGTGCTCAAATAATACCCCCGTACAGTGCTCACATAATGCCAACATATAGTGCTCAAATATTACCATCATATAGTGCTCAAATAATACCATCATATAGTGCTCAAATAATCCTCATAGATTGTAAGCTCTTGCGAGCAGGTTCCTCACTCCTCAGGTTTGAATTGTAAATTAACTTTGTCACTATGTAATGTCTGATATTGTTTGTTTCATGTTCCCTCTAAATTGTAAAGTGCTGCATAATATGTTGGCGTTATATAAAGATTATTATTATTATAATACCACCATACAGTGCTCAAATAATTACACCATACAATGACCAGATAATACTATCAATCAGTTTTAAATAATGCCTCCATACAGTGCTTAAATAATATCCCCAGACAGTGCTTAAATAATACCACCATACCGTGACAGATAATACCCCAATACAGTGCTTAAATAATACCCCCAGACAGTGCTCATAGAATACCACCATACAGTGCTAAAATAATACCCCATACAGTGCTCAAAGAATAACTTCATACAGTGCTAAAATAATACCATCATATTGCGCTTAAATAATACCCCCATACAGTGCTCAAATAATACCACCATAGAGTGCTCAAATAATGCCAACATATAGTGCTCAAATAATACCACTGTACAGTTCTCAAATAATATCATCATACAGTGCTCAAATAATACCACCATACAGTGACATATAATACCACCATAGAGTGACCAAATAATACTATGAATCAGTATTCAAATAATACCACCATACAGTGCTTAAATAATACCCCATACAGTGCTCAAATAATACCACCATACAGTGCTCAAATAATATCACCATACAGTGCTCAAATAATACCACCATACAGTGCTCAAATAATACCACCATACAGTGCTTAAATAATACCCCATACAGTGCTCAAATAATATCATCATACAGTGCTCAAATAATATCACCATACAGTGCACAAATAATACCACCATACAGTGCTCAAATAATATCACCACACAGTGCTCAAATAATATCACCATACAGTGCTCAAATAATACCACCATACAGTGCTCAAATAATATCACCATACAGTGCTCAAATAATACCAACATACAGTGCTCAAATAATACCACCATACAGTGCTCAAATAATACCACCATACAGTGCACAAATAATACCACCATAAAGTGCTCGAATAAGAGCTTCATACAAAAATAACCTAATAACAGGGCTTTATGATGTCTTACTAAGGCCTTATTCACACATCCGTGTGCTGTTTGTTTGTATAACTGGCAGCACACTGACCAATGCAATTCAATGCGGCTACTCACACAACTGTGTTTTTTCACGGATGTGTAAATCTCCTTATCCTACTCCGGTCCATTTTTGTGGACCTGGCTCGTTTATTGAAGTCTATCGGTACGTTAAAACATGGACAGCACACGGACGACACCTGCGCTCTGTCCATTTTGGCAAAAGAAATGCAGAAAGTTAATTAGACCTTCATTGGTCACCAGTCCAGGAGGCAGCATCTCTACAGGCCGCTCATTTGACATGGCGGCCACATTCCCATATACGTCTGCCTTAAAATCCATCACTAGGAAAGTCTTTGTATTAATTTTCAGAATATTCAGCCGTGTTCCCGGATTAATCAAAATTCACGTTCTTTTTACAATCCCCACCTCCTCCCACCCTTTCTGTCTCTTAAAAAAAAATCCCTTTCTGTTATAGCTGTTTAATTGTCAAATTATACAATAAGAATCACCTATTATTTCTTCTTTTTGAGGAATGACTATGGTATAATTACCAAAGTTATAATTATTACTTGCCGGGTGAAAAGTCATTAGTTAAAATTAAGTATTCACAGGTAAGTGATGGGAATCTTGTTGTTGGAGGCATAATACTGACATAATTGAATAATTGATGTAATTCCATGCCCGGAAGGTACAAGGTTAGTTAACATGAGCTCCTAGTAATACAATAGAGCATTAAAACAATCATCATCACTTCGGTATTGACAATAAATATACTTGGCACACTGTGACAAATGATCAGATCTGTACAGAGTATATTCACTTTATAGCGTAAAGAGGTGTATTATTATTCACACAGTAGATATATCTAGGAGACTGTCTTTTGAAATAATAAAGGACATTTTCATTGATAAAGTAATTGCTCTTAATTCCCATAGCGGCCACTAGGGGGATATTACTGCTGTCATTGAGTTTAGAGGGAGCAGTATAAATCTGTATGCAGTGAGCTCCCTCTAGTGGTGGCTGTAGGCAACCAGAATTTTAACATGTAAGTGTATGACTGTGTGTGGGGGTGGGGAAAGCAGCGTATTTGGAGCTCTGAATCTGAAGAATGGACTACTATAAAGATATATGAAGAAGTGAATCAGACTAGAAATTTGGATCTAGTTAAATAAATAAATAAAACAAAGTAATACTGACACTTTAACTAACCTAGAGCAAGAGGGATGTAACAATTACCACTTTACTGCCCTGGGTCACCATAGTGCAAAATTGTATATAGTGGGTGTACAGCTGGCACTTTCTATAGAGGGGACTTTGCTGGCAGCATTGTTTACTAAGGGTCTTTTGGTGACACTATTGTTTATGACAAACACTCTAACACTATTGTGTATGCTGGTCACACTATTGCTATTATTGTGTATGGGGGGGGGGGGAGTCTGCTAGCACTGTAGTTTATGGAGAGCATTTAACTGGTACTATTGTATTTGGGGAGCGCTTAGCTGGCACTGTTTATAGGGGCATTCTGCTAGCAGAGTTGTTTACTGTGCTGACAATATTGCTTATAACAAAAACTCTGCTGACAGTATTGTCTATACGGACACCCTAGTGGCACTATTGTACAGTATATGGGAAGCTGGCACTGTTTATAGGGGTGCTGTACTGGCAGTGTTGTTTATGGAGTGAACTCTGCTGACAATATTGCTTATGATAAACACTCTACTGACAGTATTATTTATGGAAGACACTCTTCTGACAGTATTATATATGGGGGCATTCTAATGGCACTTTTGTATATGGGAGCACTCAGCTGGCACTGTTTATAGGGCTGCTCCACTGGCAGTGTTATTTATGGGAACTCTGCCACTACTATTGTTTATGACACTCAGCTGATACTATTGAGAATGGGTGGACACTACTGGCAATGTTGTTTGGTGGCCCTCTGCTGGCACATTTGTACATGGGAAGTGTGTTACGACGAGCAGGTTCGTGGACCCATTGGTCTACTCCACCGGTTTGGCTTAGGGCCACGCTACAAGGGCATTATCTAAGTAGCCTCCCCAGTCTTCACACTTTAACGCCCATACAGGGATCTGGTCTTTACTGCAGGGAAGCTTTCAGGTCGCTAGTTCTTGAGGTGGTCCTAGTGGAGTAGCTGCTGGCCAAATAGACAAGAAAAAGGCACTGACTAGCAGATCACTGGTAACAGATGCATAGCTGGAAACAGGCTGGTAGCGGATAGCTGGATACAGGCTGGTAGTGGATAGCTGGACACAGTCAGGTAGTGGGTAGCTGGATATAGACTGGTAGCAGATAGCTGTACACAGGCAGGTTTCGGGTAGCAGGATAGCGGCGACCGCAGATAGCAATAGTGGACAAGATACAGGCTGGTATAGGATAAACGGATACAGGCTGACCACAGATAGCAACAGCCGACTGGATACAGGCTGGTAATGGATAAGCAGATACAGGCTGACAACAGATAGCAATAGTGGACTAGAATCAGATGCATACAGGAACCTTTGCAGGATAACACTAGGTTGTTCCAATATTGTATCAGGCACCAGGTGGCTTGTGGAGGTGCCTTAAGTACTTAAGTATTACTGGGGGCAACAGGGATTGGATATGTGAATTAGAATTTTGCGTGGGCTGGCCCTTTAAGAGATGGCTGGAGCACGCAAGTACTAAGGACATAGTGGCTGCGAGGATACTAGTGGACGCCAGCGGCCTGGGGGAGAAACAGGCAACCGAATGAGGTACAAGACGCGGCGGCGGGGACCCCCGGCCGGAGCGGGATCCACCGCTGCTCTCACAAAATGGTATGCTGCCACTGTTTATAGGGGAATGTGACTGACAATATTGTTTATAGAGGGAACTTTGCGGAACACTATTGTTTATGACACTCTGCTGATACTATTGTGTATGGTGGATGTTACTGCCACTCTTGTTTGGTGGCATTGTGTTGGCATTGAGGGCCCCTCTGCTGGCACTTTTGTATATGGGCAGAGATTAGCTGGCACTGCTTATAGGGGACACTAATTATTAATTGAGTACATTATATACATGATGCACTACAACATAGGAAAGTTAGAGTGCTGGCAAATTCAGATTACTTCATGGCTTAAAAGAATTGAAATGTGAATATAATAAGAAAAGTCGGGATGACAAGCTTTACAAAAACGACCTGTATCTTGTATTCAGCTGAATAACTTGGGTATTGAAATGTGTGCGGCTGACGTACCTTAAAGAACAGGAATGAAATGAGTGATTATTCCCCCGTTAGATGATATTAGCATTTCATCCATCACTCTTACAGCATTGCTCAGGTGTAATTGCTCTACTTTCAAAGATAAATTGAAAATCTAAATAAGAATGAAAGTTTACGTCAAGTAAGCAGAATTTACATCGTATGGAAGGCTGTCTGTGCCGATGAAATGGATTCCAGTTACCAGTGTGTATCAACCTGGGCACTATTCTGGAGTGTCAAGTAAGACGGCAGGGCCCCAGAACAAGATCACAATAGGGCCCAACTCCTTCTGACCATCCTTCCACCCCCAACACACCCACACACCCTTGTAGATAGATAGATAGATAGATAGATAGATAGATAGATAGATAGATAGATAGATAGATAGATAGATAGATAGATAGATAGATAGATAGATAGATAGATATGAGATAGATAGATAGATAGCTAGATAGATAGATAGATAGATAGATAGATAGATAGATAGATAGATAGATAGATAGATAGATAGATAGATAGATAGATAGATAGATAGATAGATAGATATGAGATAGATAGATAGATAGATAGATAGATAGATAGATAGATAGATAGATAGATAGATAGATAGATAGATAGATAGATAGATAGATATGAGATAGATAGGTAGATAGAAAAATAGATAGATAGATAGATAGATAGATAGATAGATAGATAGATAGATAGATATATATGAGATAGATAGGTAGATAGATATGAGATAGATAGATAGATAGATAGATAGATAGATAGATAGATAGATAGATAGATAGATAGATAGATAGATAGATAGATAGATAGATAGATAGATAGATGTGAGATCTGTTTTCTCCATGTTCTGCTTCTGTTCCGCTTTAAAGGGGTTGTCCAGTTTAGAAAAACATCCTCTGTTCAGGATCCTCATCTCTTGGCCAGAGTGGAGAGGGGTTACAAAGAGCGTCTCTCAGGGGACCTGTCCTGTCCAACACATTTATATAAACGGACACCATGTAATACTTAATTGCCCCTGTGGTGGCGCTGCAGAGAAACTAACCACTTACTGCCAGGTTACCCCACCGATTACAGCTGATCGCTGGCGGTCTCAGCAGGGAGACACTTTGTGATCAGCTTATTGTCAAGGGAACCTTGTAACAAGTAAGAATTGTTCAATGTGGAGAACCCCTTTAAGTCTTCTGTTCCTTCCATGTTCAGCCTCTATTCTTCCTCTGCTCCTTCTTTCTTGTGCCTCTATTCTGTCTCTAATCCTTACATGTTCGGCCTCTATTCGTCCTCTGTTTCTTCCTTCTTGTGCCTGTATTCTGACTTTGTACCTTTAATGTTTTGTCTCTATTCATCCTCTGCCCCTTCCTTTTTGTGCCTCTATTCTGTCTTTGTTCATTCCAAGTTCAGCCTCTATTCTTCCTCTGCTCCTTCCTTTGGGAGTCTCTTTTCTAGCTTTATCCCTTTTTTCTTGTGCCTCTGTTCTGTCTCTGTTCCTTATATGTTCGGCCTCTCTTCTTTCTCTGTCCCTTCCTTCTTGTGCCTCTATTTTGTCTCTGTTCCTTCTTTCTTGTGCCTCTATTTTGTCTCTGTTTCTTCTTCCTTGTGCCTCCATTCTATCTCTGTTGTGCCTCTATTTAACCAACATGCCTAAAAGAAATAGAGAAAAGTTTTTGAAAACATGAACATTGAAAACAGATTTTTTAGTAAGTGTCTATGGCCTCCCTATTCTGCTCAATTCTTCCTCAGTGTTTTTGCCCTCCATCCTTATTTCATCTCCGGACAACCTCTGCTCCTTCCATGTTGTGCCTCTATTCCACCAGCAATCCTAAAAGAGGATGAGTTTTGGAAAATATGAGAACAGATATCTCTAGCAATCTGTTTTTAATAAAAGCGCCTCAGAATGTCACTTACATGATTACTATGGGGAAAAGAGGCTTCTATATCGTGGTTGTAGACGCTGTCTTAATTTATGTTCACTGATCCTTTAGGGAATGAGTGTTGATATCGTACAAAAAGTTAAGGCTGTGTGATGAATTCTTAAAAATAAATATACACAAAGTGCAAAAGTTCATATAGTGATTACTGGTATCTGCTCATATAACAGGCGGGGGGAAAGCTCAGGACTATATTTTAGCTTATCTCGTCCATTGCTGAAGTCATAAGCAAAATATCAACCACCTACATATATGTTTTTCCCTGTAAAATAAAGAATAATATGTAAAAAAAGTAAATAAATCAGCACTCCCCCCAAAAAAACACTATTATATCACTTTAATAATTTGTTTATTTTATATATATATATATATATATATATATATATATATATATATATATATATATAAAATTAAACTCACAGATATTCAGGATCGTAGCTATAGGGGGTCTAGAGGTAGCAGTTGCACTGGGGGACTCTCGTCTGAGGGGCCCTAGGTTTTTCTTCCACATAAAATGCAGATGTTAAGCCAGCTATACTACACATAAGATAATGATTCATACGAACGATCCCACCAGCAACAGAAGAGACTAAAACTGGCCAATCAGGGAGTCTGTTTTAAAAAAAGAAATACTCCATGGGGCTAGAGCAAAGTGGCACATGATCGGTCAAATTTGGCCGATCATGCCATACTCATGTCGTTTTCGATTGACCACTGTCAAAATTTTCCAACCTGGTCGATTACATTTTCAGCAGACCGAAGTCCATGGTTCGCGTTCATTTCTCCGACGACGGTCACCCGAAATAGCTAAAATTTACCATTTCTGCTGGCTTTTATTCCAAGAGCCTGGCCAGCTTGGCTTCCTCCTTAAAGGGATTTTCCCATTTCATGAAGTGAAGGCTTATCACTAAGATAAGCCATTATTTTCTGATCAGTGGGGATCAGACCTCTGGTACTCCCACCGATCCTGAGAATGCTTTAGCAAAGCGGCTTCTTTTTCCCTGTATTGCGGCACTCCCGTCCACCCGGCTGTGTAGGGTACTGTAGCACAGTTCATACACCTGAGCGCTGCTCTGCATGCAAAAACAGTGAAGATGCCAAACCTTCATTCTCTGGATCGGTGGGGTTCCCAGAAGTCGGGTCCCCACCAACAATAAGAAAGTGATGGCATATCTTATTGATATGCCATCACTTTACAAGATAGGTATAACCCATCATAATGCTTGCAATATTGTTAAAGAGCAACTAAACTTTTAAAAAACTTTAGACATGTCATAGTGACATGCCAGAAGTTTTGATCGGTGGGGGTCCGAGCACTGAGACCCATACTGATTGCTAAAACGAAGCTGCAGAAGCTCTTGGCTGAGTGCTGTGCCGCTTTGTTTCTGTTTGGCTTTCCTCGTAAAGCCAAGAGAGCGGTGTACAGACTCATAGACTTCCTATTGAGCCTGTATGCCGCTTCGAGGATAGCCGATCAGAAACAAAGTGGGACAGCGCTCACCCAAACGCTTCTGCTGCTTTGTTTTATCGATCGATGGGGATCTCAGTGCTCAGACCCCACCGATCAAAACTTCTGACATGTAAAGTTACAGTGCGGGGGGGCCGAGTGCTGAGGAATATAGTGCAGAAAAGTTGCCAACGCTCTGTTGACTCAATAACTGCAGAGTACAGACCTCCTCTGGTATTAACATCTGCACAAAAACTGTGCCCCCGAGCTTCAGGGCATGGGGCCGAGCATCTGAAGGCCAGCCTTACATCACCAAGCCCAATGCCAAGCATCAGGTAGAGTGGTGTTTAGCATTTGCATGAAACCTCAGATACAATAAGCCACAAACGAGATTGTCCGTCCCTACTCACTATGTACATTTTCAGATGACTCTTTCCCCTTGTGTATTTTTTTCATTTGCATTTTAATATGGATATAAAAGTGTATTAGGAGCCATTTCCCCCATTAATAAGTGTTTTCTTTCTTTAGAGTTTCAGACCACGCAGGTTCATTAATATCTAATGCCGTTTGTATAAATATTTTAAAATATCATTTGTACGTTCACTTGGGAACAAATTATGTTCTTAATGAAAAGCGGGGAGTCAGGTTCATACAAACTCTGTAAAATACGGAATACATTTAGTAGGACAATGAACATGGCAGATTACTACAACTTATAACTTCCTGATCGCAGAATCATTACGTCCCAAAAACGATAAACTGCCAATCTAAAATATCACGCTATATATACACAGACCCTGCCCAATGAATATTTATTATTGGAAGCTCACAATTCTAATGGGAAAACTCCACTTTAGGCCTTATTCAGACGAATATAGAATACGTCCGCGTGACGGCCGTTAACACAATTTATTTCAATGGGGCCGTTCACATGGCTGTTGTTTCAACAGACCGTGTGGAGGGTCCATTGAAAAATGGAACATGTCCTATTTTCTTCAGTTTTCACGGATCCTTGCATAGACTCAAGTCTATGGGCATCCGTGAAAACGGGACCAACACAGGGGCAACGTGGATGTGAAAAACAGCACCATGTTCCCCCACGTTCGTCTGAAAAAGCCCTATAACTGATCCCACACAACATTTACATTTGCTCCTTACTGGCAAATTGTATCTCTGTATTCCCTGTCACAGTATGGTTTCTACACTGCAGCAGTTAGTGGCCGTTATGTCCATGAGTGACGCTTGAATTCCAATGCCAACCATTATGTCAATATGTCAAACTCCAGTCATTTATTATATTTCCATTTCCTTGAATAGGCTGAACAACTTTTAATAGATCACACACACGCAGTGCCCCATCAAATCCCTGCGTGCAATATACAGATAGTACATACAGTGCCAAATCACTGGCAGATACATAAATACATAATACTGTATGTACTACGTTGGTACTTTGTGAGTCTGGTACTTTGCCAGATAGCGTGATATGGTGCTAACATAAAGCCAGGCAATACTCTCATAGTTTCAAAACTTCCCACATAGAGCCAAGCAGTGGCCAGAGAAAATAATAGTTTGCTCGAATATAGCCATATAGTGCAAAAAGTAGCCAAAGAGTGATATATATCGTGCCCACGTAGAGCGATACAATGGCCACATAGAACCATACAATACCTGCATACAGCTTCATCGAACCCATATAGTCGTAAACTGTGTCCACGAAGAGCCATACATTGGCTACGTAGACCCATACAATACAGAGAGCCAACTAGAACCCATGTAGTCATAAACTGTATCCACATAGATCCATACAGTACCTATATAGAGCAAAACAGAAACCCATATGGTCCCAAACTGTGCCCATGTAAAGTGATTCAATGGCCACAAAGACCCATACAGTACCTAGATAAAGCAAAATAGAACCCATATAGTTCCAAACTGTCTACGTAGAGCCTTACAATGACCACACAGAGCAATAAAGTACCTACAGAGAGCCAAATAAAAACCATATAGTCCCAAACTGTGTCCACATTGATCCATACAATGGCCACATAGACCTATACAGTACCTACATAAAACCAAATAGAACCCATATATTCATAAACTGTGTCCATGTAGAGCCATACAAAAGCCACATAGAACCATTCAGTAACTACATAGTGCCAAACAGTGCACAGAGTGCCATATACTGCCAACATAGTCATATTATGTGGCTTTTATGTGCTTTTATAGAGTCATAAAATACCCAGACAGTGCCAGGCATGCTCACATAATGCCAAATAATGTCCATACAGGGTAATACAGTGCTCACATTGTGCCATACTGTGCCTCCATAGTGTCAAACAGGCAGGGGCGTAGCTAAAGGCTCATGGGCCCCGATGCAAAAGTTCTTATTGGGCCCCCCCGCAAACTCCTCATGACCGACGGTCCGCAGCTTTCAGCTCCATCGCTGGGTCTCCTAAGTGACACAACAATGCAGCACTAGCAGCCGGGGAGTCACTAAGGCTGGGTTCACACACCCTATTTACGGACGTAATTCGGGCGTTTTAGCATTGAATTACGTCCGAAAATGCGGCTCAAAAGCATAGGCAAACATCTGCCCATTCATTTGAATGGGTCTTACGATGTTCTGTGCCGACGGTCATTTTTTTTACGCGCCGCTGTCAAAAGGCGGCGCGTAAAAAAGACGCCCGCGTCAAAGAAGTGCCTGTCACTGCTTCAGACGTAAGTGGAGCCGTTTTCCATGGAAAACCAGCTCCATTTAACGTCCGTTACTGGATCGTACCCGGCTCTTCCCAGCACCCCTGGTGGAGGTGGGTACCGGGGTAATAAAGGGGGTTAGTGTTAGCCTCTGCACCGGCTAACACTAAGCCCCACCTTAGCAATGGATGCTGTCAATCAGCCGGCGGCCATTACTAAGGCGGTAGTAATATAGTTTAAAAAAAAACACAAAGACATAGAAAAAATATTTTATTGAAATAAAAAAAAAAACACACGACCCTCATTAACCATTTTATTGATAATAAAAAAAAAAGCCGTCATCGAAGTAGTCCTGGAATCCGCCTTAGTCCAACGACCGAACCTGTAAGAAAACACACAAGAAAAACGATTAGTAACACATGTGTTAGGCTTAGATACAGGGCCCATGTGTGATACTGTCTGTGGGACCCTGTATCTAAGCCTACCACAACGTAGGCTTAGATACAGGGTCCAGCAAACAGTAATCTTATACAGTATAAGATTACTGTGTGCTGGGGCCCTGTATCTAAACCTGCAGTGTGGTAGGCTTATATACAGGGCCCAGCAGACAGGATCACGCATGGGCCATGTATCTAAGCCTACCATGTGATTGGCTTAAATACAGGGCCCATCAGACAGGATCACGCATGGGCCATGTATCTAAGCCTACCATGTGATTGGCTTAGATACAGGGCCCAGCAGACAGCATCACACAATCTGTGATCCTGTCTCATGGGCCCCCTAAGCCTGCTACATCGTAGGCTTAGGGGTTGTGCAGTCCCTAAACATTGATGGCCTATCCACAGGATAGGCCATCAATAGCTGATGTGTCTCCCGGGACCCGCCAATCAGCTGTTTTGAAGGGGCCGCAGCACTCGTACGAGAGCTGCTTCCCCTTCATTTCACTACTCGCTCACACTGTGAATCGCCGACACTGATTCACAGTGTGACCGGAATGAAGTGACCGGAATGAAGAGGAGCAGCTCTCGTACGAGTGCTGCGGTCCCTTCAAAACAGCTGATTGGCGGGTCCCGGGAGTCAGACCCCGCCAGTCAGGGCTAATCTTACCTTCCTCTTCAGCCGCGGCGGTAGTTCTGTCATCTCAATGCTGTGCTCGGCGCATAGCGCTGTGACATCATGCGCTGCGCACAGCGCTTGACGTCAGGACCTCCGCTGCGATCCGGAACCAGGAAGGTAAGTACAGTCTGTTACTATAGTAACAGGGGCCCGCGGCCCGAGTTACTATAGTAACTTTTTATTGATGTGGTGCGGGGGGCTGTGGGCCCCCCTGGCTTCGGGGCCTGGTCGCAATTGCTACGCCAGTGCAAACAGGGCTCAGAGACTGAAATACTTTCCATGGGTCAAATTTTCTTTTACAGAGTCGTATTTGATTTCTATAAGACCGTGGAGGCTGGAATATAGCATTTAAGCCTCCATTGTCTTACAGAAGCTAATATGTCACTGCAATAAGAAATGTATCCATTGGCGAATTTACAAAATGTTTGCTAATTTCTAGTGCCCATGAATACATTATGAAGAAATTGATGGGCATAGGAAGTTGATGGGCATCCCATTACGAAACCTTGAGTGTTAATATGCAGTTGGGCCCCTTTTTCGGATGTAACAGCTTCCTCTCTTCTGGGAAGACTATCTACAAGATTTTGGAGTGTGTCTGTGGGAATTGTTGCCCATTCAGCTAAAAGAGCATTTGCGAGGTCAGGATGTTGGGGGGAGAAGGTCTGGCCCACAATCGGCGTTCCAATTAATGCCAAAGATGTTGGATGTGGTTGAGGTCAGGACTCTGTGCAGTCACTCGAGTTCCTCACCTCATATCTTTATGGAGCTCGCTGAGTGCACAGGGGCCCAGTCATGCTGGAACAGGAAAGGATCGAACCCCAAACTGTTCCCACAAAATTGGCCTTTGTGTGATGTAGCACTAACATTACCCTTCACTGGAAATAAGGGGCCAAACCCTAAACACATCCTCAGACCATTACTCCCCCCACCACATGTTACAGTAGGCACTATACAGTCGGTGGGTATCGTTTTCCCTGCATTCGCCAAACCCAGATTCCTCCATCAGACTGCCAGATAGGGAGCTATAATTAATTACTCCAGAGAAACACGCTGTTCCAGAGTCCAGTGGTGACGTGCTTTACTCCACTCCAGACGCCGCTTGGCATTGTGCATGCTGACCATACACTTGTGTGCAGCGACCATGTGGAGCTCCGGTAGCACACAAGCGTGGATCTCTGTAGTGAGTGATCGAAAAGAGAATAGACAATATTTACGCCACATGCCTGGCGGCCCCGCTCTGTGAGTTTGCATGGTCTACCACTTCGTGGCTGAACTGTTATTACTCCAAGACACTTCCACTTCACAATAATAACACTTATAGGTGAGAAATTTTGCAAATTGACTTGTGGCAAAGAAGGCATTCTATGACACTGTCACGTGTAAAGTCACTGAGCTCTTCAGTACGACCCATATGACTAGCAATATTTGTCCATATAGATTGCATGGCTGTGTGCTTGATTTTATGCTGAAACACCTGAACTCAATAATTAGAAGGGGTGTCCACATAATTTTTGCCGTATAGTGTAGCTGCCAGTGGCGGTCACAAAGTAGTAGGAGTGCTCGGCTAATAATATAGCTGTTTGTTAACTTGCCGTGATGACGTAGACAACAGGTTCTCAGACACAAGTGTCCAAATTAAGGTTTGCAGATTTATGGGGTAGGATTAATTGTCCATCATTGTTGTGTGGTCCTGAACTGGAGAACTAGGAAGAAGAACATGCCCCCGATTTAGTAGTCTCATCATCTATAGTAACCCCTTTGCTTAATAAAGTTGTAGGACTGTTCTGTACATAATGGATGTAGCACTGAGAGGATTTTTAATATTCGATTTCTTGGCACTGCTGCTTGTCAAAAGCCAATAAAGAGTAAAAGAGTAATAAAACACAAACCTAGACCTGGAACCAGGAGTTCAATAATTCCAAAGCTAGAACAGATTCTAAGAAATACTTTAAATGAATTGGTCTCAGATCATTTTTTGTTATGAAGCTTCTAAGCCCCAGGAAAGAATCCATAAACCCCCGAAGCCCCTCGACAGCAATAATTCAATAATTACTGTTTGCTACAACATATTTCTGTGGCCAAAAAAACCTTTGTCCTTAAATGACATGATATCCCTGCAAAGTGAGAGGATCAAACAGAAATGAGGTTTGTCTTCAGGAAAATGCGATATTAAACTTTAGAAGAATAAAGTCGTTTGCAGGTGTCCGAATTACTCTGCATGGAATCAGCAAAAAAGGAGGCTGAAAACTAAGTGACCTCAAAACGAAAAGGTTTATCTATAGGGACAATAGAAAAGAAAAGGGACTGCTGCGTTTATACTTGTTCAAAAAATGTAAAGGGCCTCCGTCTCTTCCTGTTTTGAACCCTCTGAAGACTTTGTAACCAACCAGCAATCCATCTACTGATGTGTCCTGTCCTAGACCAGCGATCGTAAAGCAAAAAAATACTGATCCAGATCCAAGTAGACCTGTTGTAGTTTGGCCTCAGCCCATCATCCTTATATAGGCCCAATGTCATGGCCTAGCTATAGAATGGGTATTCCACTGTACTTGCTCCTTCTTCTCATAAAGGACACTAACCCTACAGTTTTGACATACCTGGAGAGGGGCTACAAAGAGTTTCTCTCGCTCTGGGGTACCTACTGTCGTGGAAATCCATCGCTCAAAATATATTAGACTGAAATTTATACGAGTCCAAACAGACTCTCAAGGCCAGACCCCATTAGTCAGTATCCTAATTAGGATATTTCACCGATATATATCGAGAGAGGAGAAGAAAACACACAGACTCTGCTGATATGCTCAAAATGTTCCTCTGAAGGATTTATTACCAAACTCAAACTGTTAAACTGAAATTCAGAAGGGGTGTAGGCTTGAGGTAAACCAATCAGAGACAATGTAACAATATTTGTTATTCAGTAAAAAGCATACAATAAAATACATCCCAGATACATCATTATAATTCTTCACACATTAGGTTTTGCAGGCCTTATCTCTTTTGGACAGAATATTCCCGTGGAGATGGGGGAGACCTTCCCTCACGCATACTTGCCACCCTCCCATCTCCCTCCCTGTCCATTCTCTACCAACTTCGCATGGGAACCTAGGTCAAAGATAAAACATACGAAATCAACATTACTTGTATTAAAGGAACAATGACTTTTCTATTCACTACAATAAAACCAAGATGGGAACTCCAGACAAGATGGCTGCTGCACGAAACTAAATCATTTAAACATTATCATCACTTTCACATATTACATATCTTAGTAATTCGGCATCCTGCTTGATAATTCACAATGCAATTTCATACAGAGAATATAAGCAAATAAATCATCCTTCACAAACCCCCCTTTTTCTCATATTAAATTACAGAAATTATACATTATGATTATGAAACTCAAGCAATATATCAATAGGGCCACAACTAATATGATGCCATCATCAATGTCCGGTTAGGGTATGGGGTCCCACCAGTGTATTGACAAGTCCTGTACATCATCGTCCTCTTCTTCTCCTGTCTTCTGATTAAAACATTTGATACTGCTGATGGATTCACTCAGGTCTTTGGTCCTTACTTTGAACTTTGCTGATGTCATCAGGACTTGGTTTGGTCCTTCTCATCTTTCAGACCCCGTCTCTTTTAGTTTACGTCACCGGGCTGTACACAACACCTCATGCTGTGAGCCTGGTGTGAGATCCCACGTAGGCGGATTAGTGGAGTGTTATTGTGACCACCACAAACCCTCCGCATCTGCCTTCTTCCTCCGGTAAGTTACTTGTCTGGTTCGGCTGCTTGGAATTGTGACACTGCCGTCAGTTCATGACAAACGCGTTGTACTGGCTCTGGCTGCGCCTGCCGCACCTCAGTAATGGAGTTCATCGTATTAAAAATCTTTTAGTTCATATTTACTGGCACTTGCTGGGGACCCCCAACCCTTGTCAATTGTTAAAATAAATACTAATCTGGTGATAACATCTACGTACTATAAAAGTTGTTCTAAGTACATACAATAACAATGTCAGGCCCTTAAACTAAATCAAACAAACACCTTTTATATAAGAAAAACTTCTCTGTTCCAATAGACATGGCACCTAGAAGATGTGTAATTATTGGGTACATTTCATTTGCACTTGGTGTCACGCTTTCCAGCAGGATTTGTACCTTGATCTTAGCTGATTGCCTGGAACATCTCCAGCTCACCAAAATATACACAGATTCCACATGTTTATCTGACAAATGTCGCAAACCAATTTTTCTTACTCTAATTTGTATTGCATGGGAAGGCCTCTCAAGGTCTGTTCTCTTCGTGGGAGGCGGGTATTATAAGGTTGGCACCGGTCTGCCAGGACTGTTCTGTAGGCAAATCAAACAGCTCTAACAGAATTTAGCAGCAACAGCTGTAAAGCCTGGGACATACCAATTAGATCTTACCAAATCGATCCTTGCAGTCTTGGGGCATATGTGAGGTCATACACCATCAATGCAAGTGCCATCAAGAGTGCCTTGGGTGTTACCGGTTCACCTTCCCTTATCCATCCACATTCTGTTAGAATCTGGTTCTCACGCCTTCCGCTCCCAGTTGGACTCTTCCTGCGGAGAACAAGCTTTTTCATTGTATAAACATTAATTGATCTTAATCAAATAATTAATTTGAAGAAAAACATTAACAAATAACATCTTTACATCAAACGTTCACATTGAGCAATAACTAGAAATGATACATGCAAACTCATTTTTCTTCTTTATATATATATATATATATATATATATATATATATATATATATGTATATATACACACACACACAAACACTGCACAGAATTTTCCTTTCACAATAACAACGACAAAAAACAAATAACTAAAAATGTTTTCAAATGGGAATATTCCACTTCTGTACCTTTTATCTGACGCATGACTCTAATAGTCCAATGCTAAGGTTGGTCTAGAACTTTGCATAAAACTTAACTTCAGTATTTAATATTCCCACAACACTTCTTAAATACAATTATTAAACAAACTAACTTTGGAATAACATCTGGAGAACTGCTGATATCTTATTATTGTACAAACATCAGGTCAATACTTGGGATAACACTGTTCCCCTGTCACTTACACACAACGTCTGCAGTGGGGAAAATACAGGCCTGGCTTCAGGCCCCCCTGAGAACAGATCTACACACACGAGCACATTTTCATATACTTCTACCTCGGGTAGTTGTATGTTCTGCAGTCGCTGGGACTGTTAAACTGGCCGGGCTGCACTTTTCACAGGTACCTTTGCTGTTTTACCTATGTCATGCCGTGCGCACATCATGCCGGCTGCTACAAACCTAGTGGTGGCATTATTGTATCCAGGGACAAGCCAATTTACTGATACCTGGCTGCATATACCCCTGTTGTCAGTTCTGTTTTCTCTTGCTCTCTCAATTGGTTTACCAGATGATCCAATAAAGTTCCTACTACCAATGGGCCCATAATTGTGGGCGATGCCAAAAGCGTACCTAGAGTCAGTGTATATGTCGGCCGTCTTACCTTCTGCCAGGTTACAAGCCTCAGCGAGCACCTCCAGCTCCGCTCCTTGAGATGAGCAAGAAGGTGAGAGTGGTTTCTGGGTGATTTACCTTGTGCCTCGTATCCTGTTCTACACATACTGTATACGATGAAGTATCTCTACATTACAAATTTACATTGGAAACCCATGTCACATATAGATAGAACATTTCAAAAGGGTGGAGTTTTATTGTTCCACATTCATCTGATGATCCAGAACACTTGTAAATCCCACCCACCAGGTCCTGTAAATACCTGATTAATACAAAAACAAACAAAATATGTTACTGAAATCTGGAATAAAATAAACAATATTCAAACAATTTTTTTGTTTTGCCTTCTCCCCATCTAAATCTGTAAAGACTCATCTGTGAGTGACGTCACCTCTGCCTCCTGTGTAAATTTGCTGGAGGGGGATGGTCTCTTACACAATACCTCATATTGGGTGGAGCCTACAGCACAGCTTACCCAGTGCCATATTCACCGTTCTGGAAGGATCTGGAACCATCTACACAGAAAAACCTCAAAATGTAGGTTACTGTCATACACATTTAATCTGGGTTACTCCTTGAAGCTCATACACATTTTGTAGATCTCCTAGAACCAAATTCATTAATTCAAAACAAAATAAAACACAAAACAAAACTACCTGATCAGTCCCTTCAACATTCCCTCCTATTTGGACTCTGCGAAAGTAATGTAGCAGGGTTCAAAACTACATATCAACATAATAAAATTAGGCACTCTATCGGGGTGGCACTAATTTAACCCCCTGTAATACACAACAGCCTGGAACAAAAAAGATTACTTTCTCCTGACAAAAATACATTTTATCTTTAATATGACCTGCAACTATTTACCTGTAAAACATCTCACATTTTCAAAAATAACATTTAGGCAGCACCATAGCACGCGCCTCATGTGTGAAAACAAAAACAAAACAATTGTAATTAGTTATTCAATAACACAGAAAATAATATATCTGGTAATATTAATTACTGCAAACCAATAAGCTGTACATAAAAATAGGGAACAGAGGGGGCACATACATTTTCAAGACCCCGTGTCTCACAATATCTGTATTTTAATTCATTTGAATCAACATCAAAACATTCCAACATTAAATCTTATCAAATTATAACACATTAATCTGCAGTATAGCTTTTATCTTTTTACAAACAGATCCAGCCGGCTGTAATATTTTTCTCGCTTGGTGTAGTTACAGACGACTGCGCGTGCGCGAAGATAAGACACGTTCCATAAAAAAATGAAAAAAAGTGGAACTGATTTTAACCCCATACACAAAACACTAACATATTTAGACATTACTGCTGTTAAAAATAGCAAACATACAATATAGTTCTGCTTTTATTGTGGCCATTAGTTTCAAACTTCAGACATGTTACATTACACACATCACACATCACACAGATGGCTCATTACATTACATATGTATCACACATCACACAGGTTCACATTACACTCCCCCCGTTCTGACCCACGTTAGTCACTGCAATGTACCTGGCTGCTCCGTTTTCTTCACTCTTCCAATGAAAATTTACACCTGTATTTAAATTGTTCTTTCTCACATCATCTTACTTTCAACCACCTGTAATCACCTGCTTTGTCCTTTTAACTTATGCCTTGTCCTGGCCACTCCACTCCCTTTCTCAACTTTCCACAAACCATTGTCTTTATCACATGCAAACATCCTTCTTACCACTGCCAGCCTCTTCAACAATTATTTTCAGTGTGTTATTTTGCCTTCACATACTTTACAATTAAAGCCCCAGCTTCTTTTGCTCATTCTAATGTTGGCCGGGACCAGTGCCCCAAAGCATCTTTGTCCAACTTCCTCCTGACCCCATGGTCGGAGAGCAGTAGGGTGATTTCCGGTAAATCCCCCACCTCCAGGCAAACAGGCCACGTTTGCCGACAGATATCTCAGACCAGTCTATCTCCTAGACTGTCTTACCAATACGATATCAAAAGTCGTTCCTCCAGACATTCTAGCAGTAGGATCCTCTGATCCCTCACTGTATTGAACATCGAGAACAGACAAAATGCTGCCAATCAACAATTACAAGAGCAAATTCTTCAACACAATCGACATTCATGAACCTCCATTGATTCAAGCAGGAGTTGGTCACTTCACTTATGCAGAACACTTGCTGCCGGGGTGTGTCTTTCGGTTCATACAGCCCGTGATGTAGCATATATCCCAAACTCTTTCCTCTAGCACTTTGCAATGGTTTCACATGCAAATTATATTTGGTAACATATATATATTATCCTCCCCGCTCAGCCGTTCACTCTGTGGGTTGTAGTTTAGGGGGCTGTTATCTATGTTGGTGATAATTTCTTTACGGGCTATGGGTCTGAGCCAATACCAATGTCCTTCACTGTAATTACTACTACGACACAGGTGGCACTTGGGGTAAGTGTCAGGGTCATTCATTGAATACAGGATGTTATATTACAACGGTATTCAATCCAGCGGTCTGATGTTATACTACTACAGACTTAATTACTTGGATGTTATTTTACATCAAAGTGTATATGCCGGATTATCATGTGCTAGAAATCAGTCTGTACTGATTCCCACCTTATGCCAGTCTGGCAATGCATACAACTGGTTTATGGACCCTTACACACAATATCACTGTCTGGCAATGAGTTAGGAAAATATAAATGATTTTCTAATACAGTATTCAAAGTTTTCCCTGTTGCACTGGGTAATGGTATTGAGTGCAAATTCAATATAGACACAATTGCTTCTCCTTGCACTGGATTCTCCATTATCAGGACTTAACCATTGAAGCCCCTGTGGTACTACATGATATTACTCACAACTATCCAACTCTCCTCTCACCTACAAACAGTCAGTACCTCCCAACTATAATCCCAGACAAACGGGTAACAGAACAACTATTAATCCTCAACAATTTTACACAACTAAATAACAAATGACGCTACAACAGAGCAGCAAGCAGAAGTTTTGTTTTTTCCTCACAGTCCAGACTACAATCTTTTCATTTCAAATACTTCACATGTGAGTTACGACTTCTCTCCGCCATGCGCTACGTCACTGCATTCCAAAGGCGGAGGTCTTACACTTCTCACAATTTTTCTGGTTAACAATGTAATTGCTGGCAAAAATTCTCTCATGTCTTTCATATCAACAGTTTAAGATCACGTACACACCTGCAATCCCTCATCACACAAAAAGCTTCAACATACCTTTTTGGATCCATCTTTCAACCCACTACTGATTAAGGGGGCCTCGTCCAGAAAAGATGTGACGTCTGACAGCTAGATTCCAAGGCTTACGCAATACATGTGTGAATGGTGTAAGAATAAGCTCCTTACCTACCGCGGTTTTTTGTAATTCACAGATGCAAAGCCAGACCTCTCCAGTGACAGCTTATCAGACGTGCAACCTCCCGGGTTTAACAGCACCATTACTGTCGTGGAAATCCATCGCTCAAAATATATTAGACTGAAATTTATACGAGTCCAAACAGACTCTCAAGGCCAGACCCCATTAGTCAGTATCCTAATTAGGATATTTCACCGATATATATCGAGAGAGGAGAAGAAAACACACAGACTGCTGATATGCTCAAAATGTTCCTCTGAAGGATTTATTACCAAACTCAAACTGTTAAACTGAAATTCAGAAGGGGTGTAGGCTTGAGGTAAACCAATCAGAGACAATGTAACAATATTTGTTATTCAGTAAAAAGCATACAATAAAATACATCCCAGATACATCATTATAATTCTTCACACATTAGGTTTTGCAGGCCTTATCTCTTTTGGACAGAATATTCCCGTGGAGATGGGGGAGACCTTCCCTCACGCATACTTGCCACCCTCCCATCTCCCTCCCTGTCCATTCTCTACCAACTTCGCATGGGAACCAAGGTCAAAGATAAAACATACGAAATCAACATTACTTGTATTAAAGGAACAATGACTTTTCTATTCACTACAATAAAACCAAGATGGGAACTCCAGACAAGATGGCTGCTGCACGAAACTAAATCATTTAAACATTATCATCACTTTCACATATTAAATATCTTAGTAATTCGGCATCCTGCTTGATAATTCACAATGTAATTTCATACAGAGAATATAAGCAAATAAATCATCCTTCACACTACCAAGTCTGTGTAATACTTATTTTCACCTGTGGTGGAGCTGCACTTATCGCTGGGTTCCCTCACAGGTTAAAGTCGATCACAGGGGATCAGAGGGGGGGGGGGGGGTAGGAGCCGTCTGATAAAAAGAGATACAAAGCAGACAGCCTATTTAACAAATTTGATTGTCACCTCATCATTTAGTATCCCCCGCCCCCCCCCCCAGTGATTAGAAGACCAAAAAATTCAGGTCTCATAAGACAGAGGTATTATAAAAGCTAACAAAAAATTAAATTTACTGTGCCCCAGAATTCTTATATTTCATAATACTATGAAGTCTTTCTCTTGTATTCTCTTCTGTTTAGACTCTAGACATTTTTCAGACTTTTCAGGAAGTAGCTGTCTGATTGCTCGTATTGTCAGTCATATTAGTTCTTATGGGGCTAATTTCTGTCACTCGGTCACCCAGATAATTGCTTCTTTCTTAATATCTTAACTCTCCCAGGCAGTCAGTCATAGTAAGAGACCTTTCCCCGCACCCCACAATCCCATTTAATGTACAGAGAAATGTCCGATTGAATCGCTGCCATAAGATTGTGAAACAAAATCTGGTATACATGAACAAATGTTTATTTGTCCATCCAGAATGTGTCAGACAGGCCGACCTTAGCCTTTACTCTAATGTATTGCCTGTAAGAATACAAGGTTGAAAAACAAAGAATGCTGGGAAGTAAAATTTAATAGTGTGCCGCGGTGCCTTACGTAAATAGAGTAGCGCACTGTTCGTCAAGTTGGCACTTGCTAGAGGTTTTATTGCATTAGTTAAGGGAATTTTTGTGGTGAAATTCATAAAAGCGGAATCTCTACTGGGACATTTAAAGCACTGCCAGTTCTGCCCTAAAAGACCCCCCAAAGTCACACAGAAAATCCTCTGTTTATACAAATTTTTGTAGACTCCGCCCCATTTGTGGCCCAGTTTGTGGCACAGTCTATCTAATGCTGGTGTTTTTAGGAGTAATGGTCGCTTTCAGACCTACAACTCTGCTTTTTGTCCTGTTACCTCTTAGGCTCTAACGCCTTTCATATTTTTACACCCCCTGCTGCTTCAGTGTCTGTATAGAACATTCTCTACTATGATATTTTACCCTAATTTTTAAAAATGATGCCTAAAATATTTTAACTTATACCAATTGATTTAGAAAGAACCTTTATTATACAAAATAAACCCCTCCTCAAAAATATACAAAACTCTTATTGGTTCCTATGGTCAAAAATGCTTTTTCTAAGAGACCGCTTTGATACTGGAGTCCCTATGTGTGTGGTAGGCCTTTATGATTTTGTTACATATTTATTATTTATGCTGTGTTTAGTTAAATTTTTTATGTTACTAAATATGTGGTTTGGATGGTAATGAGCATGAACCGGAGTGAACTCCTACGTAACTACTGAAATGGGTTAAGATCCCTTGGGGACCACCGTTGCTTTGTACTTAGCTTGGGCTGTAGGTAATGTTCCTGCTTAGAGTAGCGGCAGAATGCCTTCCCTGACAAGATTCATTACAGACCTCTGAACCCGACGTGTTTCCTTAATGTTCAACATTACTTTTATTTTTCCTCAGTCAAGTTGACATATGAATCTAGCTATTGAATAATTGAGAGCTTCTTCTCTCGTAAATATAATATTTATTTTCTCAGCATGTAGACTTGATAATAAAGCACCTACTTGTACAGCGCCCTTCTCCATGACCTTTTCTGCCGTCTTAATTGTGTCGATGACCGGCGGATAACAATTGCGGACTTAGAATTATAATTATATGTCCTCAAAATAGGCCAAATAGATGAATATGATTTAAAGGGGTACTTGACATATATATATATATATATATATATATATATATATATATATATATATTTTTTTTTTTAATCATATTGTGTAATATGTTATATCATTTAGAAGTTCGATATATTATATTACATGTTTAATTGTAGGGGCATAGACTGAGAAGGGTGGGAGCCACAGCAAAATATGAACGTAGCTCCCCCTGCTGGTGCATGCCTTCAATACAAACCACACCCCGACGTTTGCCAGCATGGCGGGCCTTAGGATAGATGGCGCCCCATGCAAAATTTTCTTTCGGCGCCCCACCCCATCATAAAAAAAGCCTCATAAAAAAGTATAATGCCCCCCACAGTATAATGCCCTATATAGTGCCCCCACACAGTATAATGTCCCTTTAGTGCCCCCTATGCAGTATAATAATATTAATAATATAATATATTATAAGCTCTTCAAGGACACAGTAGTTTGTCCTCTTATTATGCCCCCTAAGTGCCACACACAGTATATTGCCCCCCTGTAGTACCCCTACACAGTATAATGTCCACTTGGTGGCCCCCACACAGTATAATGTCCCCCTCCCCTGGCTGCCACAACCCCCCCTTGTAGATAGTGCCCCCTGTAGATTGTGCCATACAACCTCCCTGTAGACCGTGCCATAATGCCCCACCTCCTCCTTGTACACAGTGGCGGATTAAGTAGACTATGGGCCCTGGGCTGTTACCCAAACTTGGGCCCCCCTTCTCCCCCGCCGAGCCGTAACACTACCTTTTTGTGCAAGCATTAACAAATGGGTGTTACGATTCCCCTTGTCAAAGGGCTGTGTCCCTACATACTGACAGTCTCCAACCATCGCTGACAGTATCACACTGTGCAGGGACACATCCTCCTAACAAGGGGAATGGTAACACACATTTGTCTATCAGTCCTGGACTGCACAAAGACTTTTAGTGAAACACAAGGATTTCCTATAATAAACATGTCAGGAGCGGTGACAGATTCTCTATAAATCTAGTGACTCACAGGTGACGACTCCTCAGATTCTGGTAACTTTTTTCCTCTTTTCTTCTCCATCCGATCCAGACTTCATGACGACTTCTCCCGGCCATGACTAATTTCTGCAGAATTTGCCACTTAGATGTCTTCTGTTGCTCACTTTTCCAGCATTTCTACACCTATAAACGAAAACAAAATGATCATGGTGCCACAGACTGTGCCTCTAACTATAATAGCACCAAACACTGCGCCCCTGAATATAATTGTGTCAAACACTGTATAGTAAAGCACCACGTGCACAAAGGCCCCTGTAGATAGCGTCACACACATCCCCCTGTATATAGCGTCACACACACATCCCCCTGTATATAGCGTCACATACACATCCCCCTGTATATAGCATCACACACACATCCCCCTGTATATAGCGTCACACACACATACCCCTGTATATAGCATCACACACACATCCCCCTGTATATAGCATCACACACACATCCCCCTGTATATAGCATCACACACACATCCCCCTGTATATAGCGTCACACACACATCCCCCTGTATATAGCATCACACACACATCCCCCTGTATATAGCATCACACACACATCCCCCTGTATATAGCATCACACACACATCCCCCTGTATATATCGTCACACACACATCCCCCTGTATATAGCATCACACACACATCCCCCTGTATATAGCATCACACACACATCCCCCTGTATATAGCGTCACACACACATCCCCCTGTATATAGCGTCACACACACATCCCCCTGTATATAGCATCCCACACACATCCCCCTGTATATAGCATCCCACACACATCCCCCTGTATATAGCATCACACACACATCCCCCTGTATATAGCATCACACACAGCAGTGATGAAGGGAGGGAGTGAGTTATGGAAGAATGAAGGGAGGGATGAACAGATGGAGGGAGTGAGTGATGAAGGGATGGGGGTTGGAAAAGTACTCACCAGCCTGGAGCGCTGTGTAAAAACTTGACTGGTGGGCGGGCCTTCTTCCCTGCAGATATTCTGCTCCTTCACTGTGATAGACGGACCTGATTGGTGGGCGGGGGTCACATGGGCACGACGTCATCAAAGGTCCTTTAGCCTTCAATTCGGAGCACATTTATGTAGAGAGGTAACTTTCACTATCCCGGCTAAGCCCGCCCCGAATTGTTCTGCCTGCACCTTCTCTCTGCAGTGACAGTTAGCGCTGCATAGTTTTTACGATTATGTGCAGTTCGAGCAGCAATGGCCCCCTTAGTGCCTCGGGCAACGGGCGGCCGCCCGAAACGCCCATATGATGATCCGCCATTGCTTGTACATCGTGCCATACAGCCCATCTCAACTCCCCCTTGTAGACAGTGCCCCCAAACAAAAATAAAAATTGTACTCACCTAGGACCCATTCCCACGACGAACTGAGCTCCTCCACTGCGGGATCCTTGAGTAGGCTGGCATGATCCTGTAGCCTAGTACAGAGTTTCCCGACCTTTTCAGACTCGAGGCACCACTGTAAAAATAAAATTTTCTCAGGGCACCTGTAACGGCAGGGGGTAGGGAGACGGACAAGTGAGCCCTAATCTACCCGCCACTCTGTCCCTGCCTACTTGCAACGACCCGCCCTAGGCGACGGGGTACAACTGGGCGGCGGTCCCTGCGCTCAGTAAGTGCACGACAAACACGACAAACATACAAGGAACACAAGCAAGGAAAAGGGGCCGTTGCCCACGGCAACACCGTGATCAACCAGAGTGGTGAACGAGCCGAGTCAAGCCAGGAGTGTGCGAGGTACAAAACGAAAAGCAGAAGAGTAGTCGGTAAGCCAGGGTCGGTATGGAGCAGGATCAAAAATAGCAGGAGCTGTAGCTGGGCCAGGAACCACAAGGAAGGAAACAAAAGCAATAACAAGCACCGAGGGACAGGAAGTGCAGGCTTAAATAGACCGAGGGCGGGAGCTAGCTGAGTCTGGCCAGGTTACGATAGGCTCTCCCACTCCTAAGCCTGCCAGCCTGAATGGTGGAAGCAGGAGTCAGTCTCAGGGATGTATTCTCAGGTGCTGACTGATTAGTTCTGGGAGTTAACCCCGCAGTGCCTGGCAGATCCTTTACAGTACCCCCCCTTTTATGAGGGGCCACCGGACCCTTTCTAAGTGGACCTGGCTTACTGGGGAAACGCAGGTGGAACCTCCTGACCAATACCCCAGCGTGAACATCCCGGGCGGGTACCCAAGTCCTCTCCTCGGGCCCGTATCCTCTCCAATGGACAAGGTACTGGAGGGAGCCTTGGACCATCTTGCTGTCCACAATCCTGGCCACCTCGAATTCCACCCCCTCCGGGGTGAGGATGGGAACTAGAGGTCTCCTCGAGGGAGCCAAGGACGGGGAGCAGCGTTTGAGGAGAGAGGCATGAAACACGTCGTGTATCCGAAAAGACGGGGGTAACTCCAGCCGGAAGGAGACAGGATTGAGGACCTCAATGACCTTATACGGCCCAATAAACCGGGGAGCAAACTTCTTGGACGGAACCTTGAGACGCAAGTTCCTAGACGACAACCACACCAGATCCCCGACCATAAACAGGGGGTTAGCAGAACGTTTTTTATCAGCCTGAGTTTTTTGTACGCTCTGGGACACCTCTAGGTTTTTCTGAACCTGGGCCCAGACTGTGCACAGTTCCCGATGAACGACCTCTACCTCAGGATTGTTGGAACTACCAGGTGAAACGGAGGAGAACCGTGGATTAAACCCAAAATTACAAAAAAAAGGAGAGACCCCAGACGAGTTACTGACCCGGTTATTAAGGGAAAATTCGGCGAGGGGAATGAAAGAGACCCAATCAAATTGACAGTCAGAGACAAAACACCTTAAGTATTGTTCTAGAGACTGATTAGTCCTCTCCGTTTGGCCATTGGTTTCAGGATGGAAGGCAGAGGAGAAGGACAGATCAATCCCCAACTTCATACAGAAGGCTCTCCAAAACAATGAAACAAATTGTACCCCTCTGTCCGAAACAATATTGACAGGGACCCCATGGAGACGCAGGATGTGTTTGACAAACAAGGTAGCCAACGTTTTGGCGTTGGGTAGTTTCTTGAGGGGCACAAAGTGGCACATCTTACTGAAGCGGTCCACCACCACCCACACCACCGACTTGCCTTGGGATGGAGGCAAATCGGTGATAAAATCCATGGAGATATGTGTCCAAGGTCTCTGGGGAATGGGCAACGAACGCAGTAAGCCCGCTGGTCGGGACCTGGGAGTCTTGGACCTAGCACAAACCTCACAAGCGGCGACGTAGGCCTTAACGTCTTTAGGCAACCCAGGCCACCAATAATTTCTGGTAATGAGGTGTTTGGTACCCAGGATGCCTGGATGGCCAGATAGTGCGGAGTCATGATTTTCCCTAAGTACCCTTAGCCGGAATTGCAGGGGAACAAACAGCTTGTTCTCAGGAAGGTTCCCGGGAGCTGCACCCTGATCAGCAGCAATTTCAGAGACTAAATCAGAATCGATCGAGGAAATGATTATACCTGGAGGCAAAATACAAGCAGGATATTCCTCCGAAGGAGGGCTGGCCATGAAGCTACGCGACAGTGCATCAGCCTTAATATTTTTAGACCCAGCCCTATAGGTAACCAAAAAATTGAATCTGGTAAAAAATAACGCCCATCGAGCTTGTCTCGGGTTTAGCCTCCGGGCAGATTCTAGGAACACCAGATTCTTGTGGTCGGTAAGGACCGTTACCTGGTGCCTAGCCCCCTCCAGGAAGTGGCGCCACTCTTCAAATGCCCATTTAATGGCTAAGAGTTCGCGGTTGCCAATATCATAGTTACTTTCAGTTGGCGAAAACTTCCTGGAGAAGTAGGCACAGGGGCGGAGATGGGTGAGGGACCTGGTACCCTGGGACAAGACAGCCCCCACTCCCACCTCAGATGCGTCAACTTCCACGATAAATGGCTCCATTTGGTTGGGCTGAACCAGCACCGGGGCCGAGACAAAGCACTTCTTAAGGACCTCAAAAGCCTGGACAGCCTCAGGAGGCCAGTGGAGGAGATCAGCACCTTTGCGAGTGAGGTCCGTAAGGGGCTTAGCGATGACCGAGAAGTTAGCAATAAATCTCCTGTAATAATTAGCAAACCCCAAAAAACACTGTAACGCCTTCAGGGAGGCAGGTTGGACCCATTCCGCCACAGCCTGAACCTTGGCGGGGTCCATGCGGAATTCATGAGGAGTGAGGATTTGACCCAAAAATGGAATCTCCTGTACCCCAAACACACATTTTTCGGTTTTGGCAAACAGTTTATTTTCCCGAAGGACCTGGAGCACCTTCCTGACATGCTCCACGTGGGAGGACCAGTCCTTGGAAAACACCAGTATGTCATCAAGCCCGCTCTATGAATTATCAAGGCATCACAAATAGGCTTCTACCTGGCTATACACGTTGTGCCTCATGACGTACACACTATCCCTCCATGTTTCACTCACTTGCACCCCATTATCCATTTATTTCTATTGAGGCACTTCATTTATTACTGCCCCCTATATTTCACTTATAGTATTACACTTGCACACACACTATTCATTTATTATTTCTTACTACACATCCCATGCACCACACACCACTCCCCTCAAGACTAGTGGGAGTGGCTATTATTATTTAAAGCACCTGCTCGCCCTTTCATCAGCATTTCTGGCCTGGCTGTGTCCATTTGCAAGTATGGCCTTTTTCGGTGTTTCTGTATATGTCCCTGTGTGTTTTTATCGGTTCTGTTTGTGCATCAGGAACGTTCTGTTCCAGTTTAGGATTTAGGGACTCGCAAGTCTGGGGATCCTTGTCGTGGATTGCGAGCTTGCGTCCTTTTGGCCAAAATGATTACCAATACCCCAGGTATTTTTCATTATTATGTATATTCGCTTCTCTTGGACACAGCCGGGTCTTTGATGCTGGGAGAGCATGGTGTGTTGTTGTTTGGCATAGCAAGCAGGGTAGCCCGCTCTATGAATTATCAAGGCGTCACAAATAGGCTTCTACCTGGCTATACACGTTGTGCCTCATGACGTACACACTATCCCTCCATGTTTCACTCACTTGCACCCCATTATCCATTTATTTCTATTGAGGCACTTCATTTATTACTGCCCCCTATATTTCACTTATAGTATTACACTTGCACACACACTATTCATTTATTATTTCTTACTACACATCCCATGCACCACACACCACTCCCCTCAAGACTAGTGGGAGTGGCTATTATTATTTAAAGCACCTGCTCGCCCTTTCATCAGCATTTCTGGCCTGGCTGTGTCCATTTGCAAGTATGGCCTTTTTCGGTGTTTCTGTATATGTCCCTGTGTGTTTTTATCGGTTCTGTTTGTGCATCAGGAACGTTCTGTTCCAGTTTAGGATTTAGGGACTCGCAAGTCTGGGGATCCTTGTCGTGGATTGCGAGCTTGCGTCCTTTTGGCCAAAATGATTACCAATACCCCAGGTATTTTTCATTATTATGTATATTCGCTTCTCTTGGACACAGCCGGGTCTTTGATGCTGGGAGAGCATGGTGTGTTGTTGTTTGGCATAGCAAGCAGGGTAGCCCGCTCTATGAATTATCAAGGCGTCACAAATAGGCTTCTACCTGGCTATACACGTTGTGCCTCATGACGTACACACTATCCCTCCATGTTTCACTCACTTGCACCCCATTATCCATTTATTTCTATTGAGGCACTTCATTTATTACTGCCCCCTATATTTCACTTATAGTATTACACTTGCACACACACTATTCATTTATTATTTCTTACTACACATCCCATGCACCACACACCACTCCCCTCAAGACTAGTGGGAGTGGCTATTATTATTTAAAGCACCTGCTCGCCCTTTCATCAGCATTTCTGGCCTGGCTGTGTCCATTTGCAAGTATGGCCTTTTTCGGTGTTTCTGTATATGTCCCTGTGTGTTTTTATCGGTTCTGTATGTCATCAAGGTACACTACCAGAAAAATCCCCAGGTAATTTCTCAAAATCTCATTTATGAAATTCTGGAAGACCGCAGGGGCATTACACAACCCAAAGGGCATGACGAGGTATTCGAAATGGCCTTCGGGCGTGTTAAACGCAGTCTTCCACTCATCCCCCTCTTTGATGCGAATAAGGTTATACGCCCCCCGTAGATCCAATTTAGAAAACCATTGGGCCCCCTGAACCTGATTAAAGAGATCAGGAATCAAAGGAAGGGGATACTGGTTCCTTACCGTGACCTTATTCAGGCTACGGTAGTCAATGCATGGCCTAAGACCACCATCCTTCTTCCCCACGAAGAAGAAGCCAGCACCTACCGGAGAAGAAGAGGGACGAATGTAACCCTTGGCCAGGGATTCCTGGATATACACTCTCATAGCTTCACGTTCGGGACAAGAAAGATTAAATATCCTACCCTTAGGAAGCTTAGCTCCTGGTACCAATTCGATAGCGCAATCGTATTCTCTATGAGGAGGTAACACTTCGGAGGCCTCCCTAGAGAAAACATCAGCGAAGTCCTGAACAAACTCGGGTAGCGTATTCGCCTCCTTAGGGGGAGAAATAGAATTAACAGAAAAACATGACGTACAACATTCATTACCCCATTTGGTTAGCTCCCCAGTATTCCAGTCAAACGTAGGATTATGCAACTGCAACCAGGGAAGACCTAGCACCAAATCGTACGATAATCCCTGCATCAACAGTACAGAGCATTGCTCCAAATGCATGGAGCCAACAAGGAGTTCAAAAACAGGGGTATGCTGTGTAAAATAACCATTAGCAAGAGGAGTGGCGTCGATACCCACTACCGGGACAGGTTTAGGCAAATCAATAAGAGGCATAGCAAGGGACATAGCAAATTCCACAGACATGATATTAGTAGAGGACCCTGAATCCACGAAAGCACTGCCGGTAGCAGACCTACCACCAAAAGAGACCTGAAAGGGAAGCAAGATCTTAGTACGTTTCATATTTACGGGAAATACCTGTGCGCCCAAGTGACCTCCCCGATGATCACTTAGACGCGGAAGTTCTCTGGCTGCAACCTTACGCTTAGGACAGTTGTTCACTTGATGCTTGTCGTCCCCACAGTAAAAGCAGAGACCATTCTTCCTGCGGAATTCTCTACGTTGTTGGGGGGACACGGAGGCCCCGAGTTGCATAGGTATCTCTGAATCTTTCGGGGAGGAACGAAGCAACGGAGCTTCGGGAGGCATCATGGGGGAGTCGGAGGAGAAAACACATAAACGTTCACGTTGTCGTTCCCTGAGACGTCGGTCAAGTCGTATCGCTAAAGCCATAACCTGGTCTAGGGAGTCAGAAGAGGGATAGCTAACTAGCAGGTCTTTCAGGGCATTCGACAGACCCAACCTAAACTGGCACCTTAAGGCAGGGTCATTCCACCGAGAAGCTACGCACCACTTCCGAAAGTCAGAGCAATACTCCTCAACAGGTCTCTTACCCTGACTTAAGGTCACCAGCTGACTCTCGGCAAAGGCAGTCCTGTCAGTCTCGTCATAAATAAGTCCGAGAGCAGAAAAGAAACAATCAACGGAGGAAAGTTCAGGGGCGTCAGGAGCCAAGGAGAAGGCCCACTCTTGGGGCCCTTCCTGGAGCCGGGACATAATTATACCCACCCGCTGGCTCTCAGAACCTGAGGAATGAGGCTTTAAACGAAAGTAAAGCCTACAACTCTCCCGAAAGGAGAGAAAAGTCCTCCGGTCCCCTGAGAACCGGTCGGGCAACTTGAGGTGGGGTTCAAGAGGTGCGGTGCGGGGAACTACCAGGGTAGCATCAGGCTGGTTGACCCTCTGAGCCAGGGCCTGGACCTGTAGGGAGAGACCCTGCATTTGCTGAGCCAGGGTCTCACGGGGATCCATAGTGGTGTCAGGGACCAGGGGTAGACTAGGTATGGGCTTGTTATTATGTAGGCTTGTTATTATGTAACGGCAGGGGGTAGGGAGACGGACAAGTGAGCCCTAATCTACCCGCCACTCTGTCCCTGCCTACTTGCAACGACCCGCCCTAGGCGACGGGGTACAACTGGGCGGCGGTCCCTGCGCTCAGTAAGTGCACGACAAACACGACAAACATACAAGGAACACAAGCAAGGAAAAGGGGCCGTTGCCCACGGCAACACCGTGAGCAACCAGAGTGGTGAACGAGCCGAGTCAAGCCAGGAGTGTGCGAGGTACAAAACGAAAAGCAGAAGAGTAGTCGGTAAGCCAGGGTCGGTATGGAGCAGGATCAAAAATAGCAGGAGCTGTTGCTGGGCCAGGAACCACAAGGAAGGAAACAAAAGCAATAACAAGCACCGAGGGACAGGAAGTGCAGGCTTAAATAGACCGAGGGCGGGAGCTAGCTGAGTCTGGCCAGGTTACGATAGGCTCTCCCACTCCTAAGCCTGCCAGCCTGAATGGTGGAAGCAGGAGTCAGTCTCAGGGATGTATTCTCAGGTGCTGACTGATTAGTTCTGGGAGTTAACCCCGCAGTGCCTGGCAGATCCTTTACAGCACCCCTAACAAAAATTGTTTTGAGAAAGACAGAAAACGGCTAAAAACAAGCACTACACTCATAGGGCATGTTCACACAGCGTTTTTTTGTAAGGCAAAAAAAATCTGCCTCAAAATTCCTTCAGGACTTGACTGCGTTATTTGAGCTTTTTTTTTTAAGCCGTTGAAGCGAATGCAAAAGACGCAGGAAAAAATGCTCCAAACGAGCGCCGCAGGTATTTTCTGCTTCCTAATAATTTCATTTGGAGATCAGAGGTGGAAACCACATGAAGACCATCAGCCCCCCACTAACAGTAAAATGACCATCTGACCCCCCCACTCTCACTAAAATGACCATCAGCCCCCACTCAGTGTTAAGTGACCATCAGCCCGCCAATCACCGTAAAATGACCATCAGCCCCCCACTCACAGATTCCCCCTGTAGATAGTGCCACACAGCCCCTTGTAGGTAGTGCCACACAGCCCCTTGTAGAAAGTGCCACACAGCCCCTTGTAGGTAGTGCCATACAGCCCCCATGTAGATAGTGCCACACAGCCCCCATGTAGATAGTGCCACACAGCCCCCTTATAGGTAGTGCCACACAGCCCCCTGGTAGGTAGTGCCACACAGCCCCCTGGTAGGTAGTGCCACACAGCCCCCTGGTCGGTATTGCCACACAGCCCCCTGTAGATTATGCCACACAGCCCCCTGTAGATAGTGCCACACACCCCCTTGGTAGGTAGTGCCGCATAGCCCCCTGTAGGTAGTGCCACGCAGCATCCTGTAGGTAGTGCCACACAGTCCCCTGGTAGGTGGTGCCACACAGCCCCCTGGTAGGTAGTTCCACACAGCCCTCTGGTAGGTATTGCCACACAGCCCCATGGTAGGTAGTGCCACACAGCCCCCTGGTAGGTAGTGCCACACAGCCCCCTGGTAGGTATTTCCACACAGCCCCATGGTAGGTAGTGCCACACAGCCCCCTGGTAGGTAGTGCCACACAGCCCCCTGGTAGTTAGTGCCACACAGCCCCCTGGTAGGTAGTGCCACACAGCCCCCTGGTAGGTAGTGCCACACAGCCCCCTTGTAGGTATTGCCACACAGCCCCCTTGTAGGTAGTGCCTCACAGCCACCTTGAAGGTAGTGCCACACAGCCCACAGCCCCCTTGTGGATAGCACCCCCTTCCTGTAAATAGCGCTAATGTTGCTGCCTAAAGGAGTGGAATCCCCCTGTGGCCGGGGATTTCGCTCCTGGAGCACTCAGCTTGATGTCTCTGTCCATATATGGACAGTGACATCAGTGGCAACTCCTGAAGCGGAATCCCCATCCACAGCGTTGCCGACGCTGTAACCGGGATTCCACTCCAGGAGAAGCCCTTGTCGTCTGTGTCCATTTATGGACAGAGACATCAAGTACTCGGTCCAGAAGCGGAATCCCCGGCCACACAGGGATTTCGCTCCTACAGGGAGCTACAGTGGCGCTAGTAGATAGCAGAGCAGGGAGATACCTCCCTGCTCTGCTATAGTGGCGTTGCTACCGCTGTAGCAGCTGCAGCGACTGCTAGCGGCGCCTCCACTCCCACCCATGGGGGGCAGCACGGGAACCCTCATGCTCGGTGTCACCGCTAGTGGCCACTATGGCCGCTACAGCGGTAGCGACGCCACTGAGTGAAGAAGCGCCGGGCTGAAAGGTGACTGCTGAGTCGCCCTGTGTGCCAGCTAATGAAGCATTGTAATAAAGGCTGTGTTGTGTTACCCAAATTTTGGCTTCCAATTAAACCAATAGCAATATAAATTGGTGTGCATGTGTAATGCCAACTATACATCTATACATCAATTTTCCTCTTATCCAATCGGCGTACCAGTGTTTTCAATATTGGGATGCTGGCCATTAAAAAGCCATGCCTTGGAAAGAGGGGTGAATTTTGTTATAGCACTTTTTCAGTCTGTTTTTTTAAGCAAGGAGTTAATTTTTGTTGGTTCCACCACTTCGAGGTAATGTTGTTGCAATGATGTATCGGGGGAGTATGGGGGGGGGGGAGTAGCGGGGGAGTAACATATCACAAGGACAATATAAATTCCTGAGTAAGAGCTTCGAGCACGCATGCACAAGAATATATGTTGATCAAAGTTGGGTGGACTTAAAGTGTAACTAAACGGTCAAAAAACTTCTGACATGTCACAGTGACATGTCAGATATTTTTATTGGTGGGAGTCCGAGCACTGAGACCCCACCAAACGCTAAAACTAAGTAGCAGAAGTGCTCGTGTGAGCGCTGAGCCGCTTCATTTTTGTTCTGCTTTTTCTTGAAATCATTGTAGCAGAGTACGGGCACAATAGAAAGTCTATGTGCGCGTACTCCGATACATCGGCTTTCCGGAAAAAAACAGACGGAAATGAAGCGGCTGAGCGCTCACACGAGCACTTCTGCCACTTCGTTTTCAGTGCTCGGATCCCCATCAATCAAAAATTCGGACATGTCACTATGACATGTCAGAAGTTTGTTGAACTTTTAGATACCCTTCAAAACTTCTAGAATCCGGGAATTTGCTCTGGGTTGCGCATGAGGAAACTCTAAACAGTCAGGCTAATAAGAAACGTTGAATAGAAGAAAGGAGAGGTCACCGGGAACTACAAGTGTTCAGGACTAGAGATGAGCGAACTTATGAAAAGTTCGGTTCGGCAGGTTCGCCGAATTTCATGAAAAAGTTAGATTCGGACCGAACTAGTTCTGACCGAACCTGTAATACAAGAAAGCCCCTAAAAATTGTGTATAACACTGTTTAACCCCTTCGCGCTCAGGTCAGTACTATTACGTCCTGCTGAGCGCATCGTTCGCGCTCAGGTCAGTAATAGTACTGACCTGAGTTAACACGGCGCCATCTTTCCCCGGCGCGTGTTTGAGCTGTGATACCTGCTGTTTCCGACAGCAGGCTATCACAGCTTAGTGTGCAGGGACCGATCGCGGTGGTCCCCGCCGATTAACCCCTTAGAAGCCGCGTTCAATAGCGATCGCGGCTTCTTAGGGGTTAAGCTGCCATCGCCGGCCTGCTACACGATAGCGGGCCACGATGGCTACTATGGCAACCAGAATCCTAACAATGGACTCTGGCTACGCCATCGACGGAAGCCTAGTGGGTCCTGACAAAGTCAGGACCCACTATGCTTGCTGTCAGCGAACAGCTGACAGTTCTAATACACTGCACTACGTATGTAGTGCAGTGTATTAGAATAGCGATCAGTGCCTCCTGCCCTCATGTCCCCTAGTGGGACAAAGTAAAAAAAGTGTAAAAAAGTTAAAAAAAGTTGTGTAAAAATAAGAAAATAAAAGTTTTAAAAGTGCTAAAAGTAAAAATCCCCCTTTTTCCCTTATCAGTCCTTTATTATTAATAAAAATATATAAATAAACAAATAAACTATACATAATTGGTATCGCCGCGTCCGTAACGGCCTGAACTACAAAACAATGTCGTTATTTATCCCGCGCGGTGAACACCGTAACAGAAAATAATAATAAACCGTACCACAATCACAATTGTTTGGTCACTTCACCTCCCAAAAAATGGAATAAAAAGAGATCAAAAAGTCGCATGTACCTAAAAATGGTACTGATCGAAACTACAGTTCGTTACGCAAAAAATAAGTCCTCGCACGACTTTCCTGATGGAAAAATAAAACAGTTATGGCTCTTAGAATAAGATAACACAAAAAATAAATTATATTTTACAAAATGTATTTTATTGTGCAAACGCCATAAGACATAAAATAAAACTATAAACATCTGGTATCGCCATAATCGTATCGCCCCGCAGAATAAAGTGAATATGTAATTTATAGCGCACGGTGAACGCTGTAAAAAAAATATAATAAAAAACAATAGTAAAATTCCTGTTTTTTAGTCACCACGCCTCTTAAAAATAGAATAAAAACTGATCAAAAAGTCGCATGCACCCCAAGAAAACTACAATGGATTCCTCAAGGTCTCTAGTTTCCAAAAAGAGGTCACTTTTGGGGGGTTTCCACTGTTTTAGCACCACAAGACCTCTTCAAACCGGACATGGTGCCTAATAAATGAAATTAAATTAATTACATTTCACCTCTACTTTGCTCTAAATTCCTATGAAACATCTAAAGGGTTAATAAACTTTCTAAATGCTGTTGTGAATACTTTGAGGGGTCTAGTTTCTGAAATGGGGTGTTTGATAAGGGTGTCTAATATATGGACCCCTCAAAGCAACTTCAGAACGGAGCTGGAAACTAAAAAATAAAATAAAAATGAGGCAATACTTCGCTTCTTACATTATACTGATAATGAGCCGTGCCCACCCCGAATCACCCCAGTTTTGACCGTTTGTATAAACGGAGACCCCTATTAGACCGTTTCAGTGCCCGGTTTTCCCAAGCATACAGCCCAGAGAAGTGTATTTCTATTGATGAGTCCCTGGTACATTTTAAAGGGAGGGTTCAATTCCGCCAGTACCTGCCGGGTAGGAGGGCAAGGTATGGCGTGAAGATGTATAAGCTGCGAGAGAGCATCAGGGTATACCTACAAATTTAGGATATATGAAGGGAAGGACACCAGTATTCAGCCCCCAGAATGCCCCCCCCCTTACTGGGAGTTAATACAAAAATTGTGTGGGATTTGGTGCACCCACTGCTGGACCAGGGTTACCACCTCTACATGGATAATTTTTATACCAGCGTCCCACTCTTCAACTGCCTCGCTTCCAGAAGTCCTGCGGCATGCGGCACTGCTAGAAGAAATCTGAGAGGCCTCCCTAAGACTCTGCTTGGGCAAACAAGAAGGGGTGAGAGCAGGGCACATTCTAGTAGCAACATATTGTGTGTCAAGTACAAGACAAGGGAGATGCCACACCAGTACCCATGTACCAGTACGAGGTACCAGTACAGAGACCCCCAAACCAGACTCCATCCTGGACTACAATAGGTACATGGGAGGGGTGGACTTGTTAGATCAAGTCCTGAAGCCCTACAGTACTTCTGGAAGCGGGGCCACACGCATCGTACCAGGGAAACACTTTCCAGGAGAAGTTCCCCAAACTGGCAAGAGGGGAAAAAGTCAAAAGAGGTGCAAAGTCTGCTATAAGAGGGGGATAAGGAAGGACACAATATATCAATGTGACTCGTGTCCCGAAAAACCAGAGCTCTGCATGAAAGAGTGTTTTCAAATTTATCATACATCCCTTTATTTTTAATTTACCCCAGTTTTACTCGCTCTGATCCACTTCGCACAGCTTACCCCATCTCATCTTTCCCCTCTGAGCCCTGCTGCGTGCCCAGGCAGCTGATAACAGCCACATGTAGGGTATTGCCGTACCCGGGAGAACCCACATTACAGTTTATGAGGTGTATATCTCCGGTGGCGCATGCTGGGCACACTATATCGGACACTGAATTGGCATATATGTATATAAAATTGCAAATTTCACTCTGCACCATCTGTTGCGCATTATCTTTTACACAATACCTGTGGGGTCAAAATGCTCACTACACCTCTAGATGAATGCCTTAAGGGGTGTAGATTTTAAAACAGGGTCACTTCTCGGGGGTTTCAACTGTACCGGTACCTTAGGGGCTTCTGCGTACAAGACTTAGCACCAGAAAAGCTCCAGTAGGCCAAATGGTGGTCCTTTCCTTCTGAGCCCTGCCGTGTGCCTAGGCAGCTAATAACAGCCACATGTAGGGTATTGCCGTACCCGGGAGAACCCACATTACAGTTTATGAGGTGTATATCTCCGGTGGCGCATGCTGGGCACACTATATCGGACACTGAATTGGCATATATGTATATAAAATTGCAAATTTCACTCTGCACCATCTGTTGCGCATTATCTTTTACACAATACCTGTGGTGTCAAAATGCTCACTACACCTCTAGATGAATGCCTTAAGGGGTGTAGATTTTAAAACAGGGTCACTTCTCGCGGGTTTCAACTGTACCGGTACCTTAGGGGCTTCTGCGTACAAGACTTAGCACCAGAAAAGCTCCAGTAGGCCAAATGGTGGTCCTTTCCTTCTGAGCCCTGCCGTGTGCCTAGGCAGCTAATAACAGCCACATGTAGGGTATTGCCGTACCCGGGAGAACCCACATTACAGTTTATGAGGTGTATATCTCCGGTGGCGCATGCTGGGCACACTATATCGGACACTGAATTGGCATATATGTATATAAAATTGCAAATTTCACTCTGCACCATCTGTTGCGCATTATCTTTTACACAATACCTGTGGTGTCAAAATGCTCACTACACCTCTAGATGAATGCCTTAAGGGGTGTAGATTTTAAAACAGGGTCACTTCTCGCGGGTTTCAACTGTACCGGTACCTTAGGGGCTTCTGCGTACAAGACTTAGCACCAGAAAAGCTCCAGTAGGCCAAATGGTGGTCCTTTCCTTCTGAGCCCTGCCGTGTGCCTAGGCAGCTAATAACAGCCACATGTAGGGTATTGCCGTACCCGGGAGAACCCACATTACAGTTTATGGGGTGTATGTCTCCGGTGGCACATGCTGAGCACAATATATCGGACACTGACATGGCATATATATAGAAAATTGCAAATCTCACTCTGCACCATCTGTTGCGCATTATCTTTTACACAATACCTGTGGGGTCAAAATGCTCACTACACCTCTAGATGAATTCCTTAAGGGGTGTCGTTTTTAAAACGGGGTCACTTCTCGGGGGTTTCAACTGTACTGATACCTCAGGGGCTTCTGCACACATGACTTCGCACCAGAAAATTCCCAGTAGGCCACATGGTGGTCCTTTCCTTCTGAGCCCTCCCATGGGCCCAAACGGCAGTTTATCACCACAAATAGGGTATTGCCACACTCAGGACAAATTGGGCAACAAAATGGGGTATTTTATTCCTTGTGAAAATAAGAAATTTTGAGCCAAAACTACCTCTTATTGGAAAAAATTAAATTTTTTTTAATTCACAGCCCAATTCAAATAAATTCTGTGAAAAAACTGTGGGGTCTAAATGGTCACAACACCCATAAATGAATTCCTTGAGGGGTGTAGTTTCCAAAATGGGGTCACTTCTGGTGGGTTTCCATTGCTTTGATACCTTTGGGGCTCTGCAAATGCGACATGGCACCCGAAAACCAATCCAGCAAAATCTGGACTCCAACAAACACATAGCGCTCCTTTCCTTCTGAATCCTCCCATGGGCCCAAACGGCAGTTTATCACCACAAATAGGGTATTGCCGCACTCAGGACAAATTGGGTAACAAAATGGGGCATTTTGTTCCCTGTGAAAATAAGAAATTCTTATCAAAAATGACATCTTATTGGAAAAATTGTCATTCTTTTAATTTCACAGCCCAATTCAAATACGCGCTGTGAAAAAACTACGGGGTCAAAATGGTAACAACAACCATAAATGAATTCCTTGAGGGGTGCAGTTTCCAAAATGGGGTCAGTTTTGGGGGATTCCTACTGTTTTGGCCCCTCAACACCTCTCCAAACCTGGCATGCTGCCTAAAATATATGCTAATAAAAAAGAAGCACCAAAATGCACTAGGTGCTTCCTTGCTTCTAGGGCTTGTGTTTTAGTCCACGAGCGCAGTAGAGACACATGTGGGACATTTCTAAAAACTGCAGAATCTGGACAATACATATTTAGTCGTGTTTCTCTGGTAAAACCCTTCTTTGTTACAGAAAAAAAATAGAATAATATTGAAATTCAGCAATTTGCAAATTTCACCTCCACTTTGCTTTAATTCCTGTGAAACGCCTGAAGGGTTAAAAAAACTTTATAAATGCTATTTTGAATACTTTGAGGGGTCTAGTTTTTAAAATGGGGTGTTTTATGGGGGTTTCTAATACATAGGCCCCTCAAAGCCCCTTCAGAACTGAACAGGTACCTTAAAAAAAAGGCTTTTGAAATTTTCTTAAAAATATGAGAAATTGCAGTTTATGTTCTAAGCCTTGTAACGTCCAAGAAAAATAAAATAATGCTCTAAAAGCTATGCAGATCTAAAGTAGACTTATGGGAAATGTGAACTAGTAACTATTTTGGGTGGTATAACCGTCTGTTTTACAACCACATGCATTTAAATTCGGAAAAATGCTATTTTTTCAAATTTTTCTCTAAATTTTGCAATTTTTCACAAATAAACACTGAATATATCGACCAAATTTTACCACTAACATAAAGCCCAATGTCTCACGAGAAAACAATCTCAGAATCGCTTGGATAGGTTTAAGCATTCCGACGTTATTACCAGATAAAGTGAAATATGTCAGATTTAAAAAATGGGCTCTGAGCCTTAAGGCCCAAACTAGGCTGCAACCTTAAGGGGTTAAAATCCCTAGAAGCCCTGTATAACACTCTTAGGTCACCCATGAGTGTATCCAAGTACTTTTGAGCAGTCTTTAAGGCAAAGTTAGTGTCAAAGTTACGCCAACATGTATGGCTATAGGAAAACGGATGGGACACGGTGATAACTAACAGAAACCACTGCACTTGTGCATGTTGTATGCTTAATGCATTGTTAAAAAAGGTACAAAAATTAACAATTTTAGGCGGCAGATGCCTGCCAGGGTTCATACATATAAGGTGGTAAAAGAAGAAGCAATGGCTTTTGACAAGCCCTCAAACAATTTACCCTTTATGGTGGCAGATGCCTGCCGGGGTTCTTCCATACATGGATGTAAAAGCAACAAGCAATGGCTTTTCACAAGCCCTCCAAAAATTGACCCATTTTCTTGGCAGATGTGGCTTGCTCTCTGAGGAGAGAGGAGGTGCTTACTTTGGGTGTGGTGTTTTTTGCATACCTTCCCAGGGACTCTGCTCTGTTATCTGCCCAGGTATAGTACATCTGCCTGGGCTAGCAGAGTGCCCCGAGTGGGGCTCCATCTGGAGATGGAGTCCCGGGCCTCCACCCTCCGGAGCAGACCGGTGGGGGGTGGAGGGACATCCCAGACGGCTGGGAAAGCTGAGCCAGCCCCAGGGGAGAGGAGGACATCGCGGGGCTGCAGCAATGTGGCCTCACCCCCCCAGGCGGCTGGGGCATTGCAGCATGCCGCCAGGAGAGCAGAGGCAACGGAGCAAGGAGAAGCAGGACCGGAACACCATGGCTGCAGGGACCTCGTGGAGTGGGGGTCACTGAGGCCGGGAGAGGAGGCCACTACTTTTGGCTCCCGCCTGGTGGCCCACCTCGAGGAATATAAAGACCTGGGGAAGTCCCTGCAGCGGCTCCGAGGAGAAGTGACGGCGGGCCGGCAGAGAGCGGCAAAATCCTCCGGCAGCAGGCGGGCCAAATACTCGGCACAGGTCCACTCCCTGCTGCGGGAGGTAAAGGAGGTGGAAGACAGGAGAGCCGTAATTCTGGAAGGGGGAGGAGCCTTCACAGAGAAATTACGTAACGACGACAGGTTCCAGCAAATGGAAGGATTAAACCAAAAAGAAAACAAAGGAAAAAAAAAACTGACAGCAAGCAAGGTGACAGCAAGCAAGGTGACAGCAAGCAGAGGAACTGCGGACGAGGAAAACCCTGGCAAGTCAGTACCGGTTCCTGTGCAGGAGGATTCGGGTCAGTCAGTTCCGGCGAGTTCTATCTTGCCAGGTGCAGCACAGCTGCCATATTCAGGGAGCAGCTCCGTGTCCGAGGGGGAGCACCCCCCGGTATGATGACCCAGATACGTGACCAGGAATCCCCAGTATCGCTGGAGGGGTTCAGCTTCTGCACGGAGCTGCCCCCGGAGGAAGGTGAGAGAGGTACAGCAGCAAAGCGGAGGAGACGGAAAAAGCTGAGGAGACAGATGGAAGAAAGAAGAGAGGTGAGACTTGTATATGTGCACGGGTCTCCCCTGCACTCCGGGCCAGAAGAGATCCTGGTCCGACGTGCAGGACCCGCAAACCCCCCAGCCCCGGCTTCTGCAGTGGAGTCGGGGTGGGAAAGCGGGGAGATAGCATCGAGGGCGGGCAAGATGGCGCCGGAAGCCGCTCACTGTGAAGTGGGCGACGCTGGCTGTCAGAGCGCTGTAGGGGGCGTGGCCCCAGGCCCGGCTGACAGCGAGCCACGGAGACCGGTGTGCGGTGTGAGTCGCATACCGGAGGAGGGAGCGGACCGGAAGTCAGGGGCACCGCTGTCCCGCGGGTCGGGTGCCTGCAACGAGGCCGGTCGCACCGGGACCGGCCAGTGTGATAAGCCAGCGGGCTCCCGACGCCTCGGACAAGGGCGTAGCCAAAGCCTCTGCTGGAGGCGGAGCCGGCCACTCCAGAGTGGAGGAGGGGAGAGGCCTGGCTGGTAAACACGCGGAGCGGCCGCTGCTGTGCAGCCTGGCAGGTGAAAGGGGCGGAGCCGGACACTCCAGAGCGGAGGAGGGGAGTGGCCCGGCTGGCATATGCACAGAGCGGCCGCTGCAAAGCAGCTCATCATACGAAATGCTTATAGAAACAGAAAGCAACATGATAAAGAATAGAGAAGCCAATAATACAGTGAATACAGTGGAAAAAAAAATATGAATAAAAATATGAATAAAAATGCAAATGTGAATAAAAATGTTAATGTAAATGCTAATGTAAATATAAATGAAGAAGTGCCTTCCCTGCCCTGGCAAGTGACATGGACACCAATGATGCGGAGGGTTGCGTGGAGGTGCCGCTTATGTCATCTAGCGGCCCCTCCATAGTTGCGCCTGATGATGCAGAGGTGGGGGTGGGGGTCAGGGCAGGGAAGGCTAAGGAAAAACGTAACAATGTGGAACCTGGCTTGGCCAAAAGGGTGTTAGGATCACGGGAGGATGTTTCAGCCGGAAGTGTGGGGGGACCTGGCGCTCCCCTTCCCAGCGCCCCAAGCAGGACTTATGCCGGGGTAGTGGGGGGGGGGGACCGCCGGCCCGCCCACCCTCGTCCTCGGGCCCTGGGGAGGGTCACTTGCAACAGCGCCTCCTGCAGGCCTTAAGGGAGGGGAAGCAGTCCCTAACCATAGAGGGTGTGCAGAGGGATCTATCCTTCTGGATAGATAGGTACGGGTTAGAGGCCTTCCGAGAGAAAAGAGGAGATCAGTGGTCGCTCCCGACAACCGGGCAGGCTGTGGTCAGGAGGAATGTGGTCCGTCTCCGGTGGCGTGGCAATGAAATCTGTCCCCCCAGAAAAACTGTGGTGGAGCTGCTGCTGGGGATGGGCTTCAGGGCGCGTGACATTTTCGCCCTGATACATCCTCATGGCTCAGCTGAGTTCGACATCAGCTTTGTTCAACCGGGAGGCCTAGAGGTCTTCTGGGGGAATTGTGAACTGGTGAAGGACGAGCCCGGCTGGCGGGATTTTGCTGCACAAGCAATATCCCGTCAGATTGGTCTCAAGAAGGTGACCGTTCTCACCCGTAACGAGTCACTTTCTTGCGTTGACATCATGACCTGGCTAAGTCGGTATGGGGAAGTAGCGGAGATGCCCAGGAAGAACCTGGACGAGTTTGGCATCTGGTCGGGGGCCTGGACGTTTATGGTGAAACTTAAACGTCTGGGGCAAACTGTGTCCCACATCCCATCCTCTGCTTTCCTTGGGAGGGATCGTATCCTGGTCTTCTACCAGGGGCAACCGAGGCTGTGTCACCGGTGCGGCGACCCCTCGCATTTGAGTGCAGCTTGCACAGTACAGAAGTGCGCTCATTGTGGGGGGATAGGTCATCTAGCTGCATCGTGTGACCAGATTAGGTGTCACCTGTGTGGTGACTTAGGTCACCCATTCAGTAGGTGTCCCCGCTCCGTGGTCAATGCCGTCGTCAAGCCTGCAGGAGGAGAGAGTGGGGTGGCTCCTGTGGGTGGGGAGGCGTGCAGAGAGGGCGGAGCAAAAGGGCAAGTGAAGACATCAAGTAAAGGGCTCCAGCCTTCCTACCATCGAAGGCTGGAGAAGAGGCAAAAGGAGAGGGAGCTGAGGGAAACCCAGGAAACTGGGCAGACCTCTGGCCTGAACCCGGAGCCTGCCCTGGAGACGGATGCCCTTGGGGACGCTGAATTGGATGAGGAGGTCAGGAGGATCCAGAGGGAGCAAGTGGCTGAGGACTCTCAATCCTCCCAATATGAAAGTGTTGGTGAGGAAGAGAGGGTACAGCCTAAAAAAACACCTGGGACACAGGGCAAGATCCTGAGCGGGCCAAAGTCATCTAGCCAAGCCCCGGCCACGGAAGGCAACATCTGCACCCCTCTGGTGCTCTCCCCCAACCGCTACCAAGTCCTCATGGATTTTCCAGCTCTTCAGCAAAGTGAAGAGGAGGGTGAGGTAGGGGTCTCAGAGGGCGCTGGACCCCTTCCCCCGAGAGGTACAAAGGCCTCTGGGGCAGGGGTCAACCTGGGGCAGGGGGACGAGGATGGGAGTGTGAGTGAGGGGGGGGAGGTCCGCCAGGAGGGAATGGACTCCACCACCTCAAAAAAACGTGTCAAGAAAGGAAGAGAGTCTGGGGGGTCCTCCTCAGACCATGACAGGGGTGGGAAGAAGAAAGCCATCTAATTTTATCATCCAGGATGGCGGTACCCACACCGTTGACGCTGGCTTCCATTAATGTCGCCAGCATTAAGTCAGATATGGCTAAATTTGCGGCCTTTGATTTTCTCAGCCGAGTTGAAGCTGACATTTTGTTTTTGCAGGAGACCAGGCTGTCACTTTTGGCAGACGTCGTAAAAGCCAGGAGGGATTGGCGACGCGGGCCCTCCTACTGGTCTCTTGCAGCCGAGCCATATAGCGGTGTGGCGGTTCTTTTCACCGCACCGGTAAAATGCCGACGGATGATAGAATTAGAAATGGGGAGGTGCCTGATTTTAGATGTTCTCATAAAGGGACAAGAATTGCGATTAATCAACATCTATGGTCCCCAAACTAAGTGGGACCGAAAAAATCTCTTCATGAGGATTAAGCCTTTCCTTTTTTCTAGTCGACAGGTCATCTTTGGAGGGGATTTTAACACTGTCGTTAGACCCCACGATAGAGGAGGTTCCATAGACAGACTGGCCTACGATAGTGTAGCCTTAAATAGCATAGCTAGCGAAGCTCGCCTGGTGGATATCCACATCAGGCATACCCCAGGTCACCCCGGGTTCACCTATCAAAGAGGAAGCTGTAGGTCTAGGATAGATAGGTTTTTTTTGAAGGAGGAAGCCATCTCTTCACCGGTGTCCGTTGTTGAGGTGGAATTCTCCGACCACTGTATGATTTTGTTTTCTCTGAACATTTCAGAATCCCTTCGGATGGGTCGAGGTATATGGAGGCTGAATTCCACTCTCCTGGAAGAAGCGGAAATAAGACAGGCCTTTGAAGATTTTTTCCAGGACCAGGTACCTTTGTTGGATCTAGGTGGCACTAAGTCTGAGTGGTGGGAGTTGTTTAAATATCGGGTAGCAGGATTTTTCCGCCAGCTTTCAGGCCTCAGGTCCATGAGCAGGTACCGCCTGTATCAGGAACTGAGGAGGAAACTCGAACGTCTGGTCTCGGACGGAGGTAGTCAGGAGGAGATCTCCGGGGTGAAAGCGCTGCTCAAAAGGTGTCAGTATGATAGGCACGCATCTTTGGTTCTTGAGAGGGATTTCGGGAGGTACCGCTCGCCCGACTCCTACAGGAACTGTAAGATGTCAGTGAGTCGTAAAATAGTGACAGGACTAATAGACAGTACAGGGTCCCTGAGGAGATCCAAGTCAGGGATCCTGGAGGTTGTTAGATCCTTCTACTCTCACCTTTTGGGTAGGCAGGATCCAGACCGAGAGGAGATGTCGACTTTCCTGGCTGAAACTATCCCTGAGCCAGGGGAGGATTTCTCCCTTAATGTCTTGATAGATCCAATCAAAGAAGAGGAAGTAATGCTGGCGATTGACGGACTAGGTCTGAAAAAATCGCCAGGGCCGGATGGCTTAACATCTGAGTTCTACAAGACCTTTAAAGGAACCCTAGTTCCCCTCTTGACATCTGTATTTAATGAGTGTCTATCCTCGGGCACTCTGCCGAGGTCAATGAGGAGGTCAGCTTTGATTGTTCTATCAAAAGGTAAGGATTCGACTCGTATTGAGAATTGGCGTCCCATAGCGCTCCTCAATACGGACAGAAAGGTTCTCGCAAAGGTGCTGTTTAATCGGTTGGTGAAATTTGCACCCCGGCTTCTGTCGCCGGTCCAGCATTGTTCCGTTCCAGGCCGCAGCACTTTTAGTGCTGTCCTCAGTGTCAGAGAGGCAGTGGAGCGGGGAAATTCTGGCCAGTGGAAGGGGTACATTCTGTCCTTGGACCAGGCCAAAGCGTTTGACCGAGTGAATCACGAGTATCTATGGTCGGTCCTTCTGAGGTATGGTCTGCCGGGAGGGTTTGTCAATTGGCTCCAGACCTTATACGCTGGGGCAGAGACTTTCGCGCTGGTTAACGGTTGGGTTGGAACCCCCTTTGAGGTTGGGTCTGGTGTCCGCCAGGGCTGTCCTTTGAGTCCCCTGCTATATGTGTTTGCGATTGACCCTTTTTTAAGAAGGGTTGACCGTGGACCGTTGGCGGGGATCGGAGTCGGCTTGGAAGGGCCGGAAGTCACTCAGAGGGTGGTTGCATACGCGGATGACGTCTCCATTTTCATCTCCTCGCAAGGGGAGGCGGAGTGGGTGATGTCAGAAGTGGAATGTTACTCATGGGCATCTGGGTCCAGGGTTAACCGTGACAAGGGCGTAAGTCTCTGGCTGGGAGGAGGAGATCCTAGTTTTGGCCTCCTGGGCACCCTTCCAGAACCTCAGGGGTCTGCAAAGATCTTAGGAGTGGAATTTGGCCCGGGTGATTATCCCAAGAAAAACTGGGATTACAGGCTAAAGTTAGTTGCCCAGAAGGTCGGCCAATGGAAGGGTTGGTCCTTAACCCTTAGAGAAAGGGTTCACTTGGCCAAAGCTTACCTGGTGCCCATGTTGCTATACCTCGGCAGTGTGTGCATCTTGCCAGAGCCTCTCTGGGCTCGGGTCTATAGGCTGTTCTTCCAACTGTTATGGGGGAACAGGCTCAACCTAATTAAGAGAGAAGTTACGTATCTACCAAGGAAACTAGGAGGGTTAGGTATGGTTAACCCAGTGGTGTTCCTCTGGCAAGAGAGGGCTCCTTGGTGGATTCTCTCCTACAGGGAGTGGTTTCAGCCCTTCTTCCAGGAATGGGAGAGAGGAGGCCAAGTGAAAGACCTGCGTACACCCCATGGACATCTCCCGGCTTATGCCGCCCTGGTCTTGAAGATCGTACGCCGGTGGGGTCTGGAGGTGTGGGAGATCAGGACCATGCCAAGGAAATTCCTCGACAGAAGGGTTCTGATGACCCACTTCCGGAAGCCCCTGGCTCTCAAAGACTGCTCAAGTAGTGACCTCGGGGAGGGATTAAAACTTTTAAATTCAGTGAGGATTCCCCAGAAGTTTTGGGATCTGGCTTGGCGCTGCTTCCACGGGAGACTGTACGTAAGGGACAATTTGAAGTACAGAAACACTGACGACAGAGGATGTCCTCGGGAGGAGTGTAGCGATACACTAGAGAGTATGGAGCATTTCCTGCTTCATTGCTCCTTTAATGCAGAGGTGTACAAAAGGGTGGGTGCCTCCATCGGCTGGCTCGGCTTAGCCAACCTCTCCTACGCCGGGTGGGCTTATGGGATGTTTGGAGACCTAGGTGGTAGGGACCGTAACACTTATTTTTTAGTTAGCATAGTGGTTAGGCACTTTACCTGGAATGCACGGTGTTTAGTATCTACGCAGAGCAAAATCCTTCTGGTGGAAAAAGTTGTAGGGAACATCATCGGTGGCCTGGTGAAGGTACGTTCTTTGGAGGTTGATAGACTGGGAGCATCCAAAGCCTCTCGCCTATGGAGGGGCTTTTCTTTTGGGGTGCCTTAGGGTATTGACCTCCAGGGGCGGGGGGGCACATCTGGCTCATCTGGGGGGGCCCGCCCTCGCTTAGGCACTAAAAAATTAAGCGATAGGGAAAACAATAGGGAAAGGAGGGCGAGTTTAGGGCTAGATCAAACAAAGGGTAAGAGAAGGGACAGCTTTAGGGGAAAGCGATAGGGGAAGCGATAGTGAAGGTGTCGGCGTGGGTGGATCCTATCCCCGGGGGGGTCGGGTGGGTCTCTTTCTCCTCTTTCTAGTGGTAGGCTGGGATTGTGCACGGCAGAGTTTTTTGTTTTCAGTACATAAAGGCAGTATAAAGGCTTACAGGAACCGAACTTGGTGCTTTCGGGTTGTGTTTTTTTTGTTTTGTTTTTTTGTTATGTATATGCGAGGGAGAGTGACAGGGGTTTAGATAGGTTGGGTGGGGGAATGGGGGGGTGTGGGGAGGATTATATTGTTTTCAATTTTTTCTCCCGCTCGGGCCCGGACTATGCAGAACATGAGAGGACATGGGGCGAGGGTCTGAGTGGGAGGTCTACGGTGTGGTGGCGGAGGCCAGCATCAGGACTAAGCGGATGTGAGGGGACATGAGGCGGGGTGTTGGCCTGGTGTGGTGAAGGGTTAGGTTAGTTAGAGTTAGGGTTAGTATATATATTGAGGAAAAAAGAAAAAAAAAGAAAAAAAAAAGGAAAAAAAAAATAAGAAAAAAAAAATATATATATAGGTATATAGGTGAAGGTGTATATAGGTGTATATATATTCTTATGTATATGTGGGTGTAAAGATTAAAGTATGTTGTATATAAATATGGGTATGAACGTTGGGGGGTTTGACACATTCTGGCTGATTGTTTCAAATGAGTACGGAAGGGAGTGAGTGGGGGCAAATGGATACTGAGAGGTGGCGGGGGATACAAAAAAAGTTGAATGTGGATGAGTGTAGCTGGTTGAGGAATTGGCCAAGTCCGGGAACATGGAGGAATACAGTGATGTATTTAAAAATATGTATATAATGTCTTATGTTTATGTTTGTATATGTTGTATTTTGGTTATGGTTTACATCGGCTGATGTTGTTATGTTTTTTTACTTTTATAATAAAAGAGTTCCAAACATGGATGTAAAAGCAACAAGCAATGGCTTTTGACAAGCCCTCCAAAAATGTACCCTTTTTATTGGCAGATGCCTGCCGGGGTTCTTCCATACATGGATGTAAAAGCAACAAGCAATGGCTTTTCACAAGCCCTCCAAAAATTGACCCTTTTTTTTGGCAGATGCCTGCCGGAGTTCTTCCATACATGGATGTAAAAGCAACAAGCAATGGCTTTTCACAAGCCCTCCAAACATTGACCCTTTTTTTTGGCAGATGCCTACCGGGTTCTTCCACACATGGATGTAAAAGCAACAAGCAATGGCTTTTGACAAGCCCTCCAAAAATTTACCCTTTTTATTGGCAGATGCCTGCCGGGGTTCTTCCATACATGGATGTAAAAGCAACAAGCAATGGCTTTTGACAAGCCCTCCAAAAATTGACCCTTTTTAATGGCAGATGCCTGCCGGGGTTCTTCCATACATGGATGTAAAAGCAACAAGCAATGGCTTTTGACAAGCCCTCCAAAAATTGACCCTTTTTATTGGCAAGGGTGGTAGTAGTAGTAGCAGCACATTAAAAGACACTGGACAGTCACAGGACAAAGCCCTGTGGTGGGGCAAGCCTGCTTGTAGCAGACGGGCGGCAGTGGAGGTGTATTAGTGGTAGTAGAGGTAGCCAACACAGACAGCAAGGGTGGTAGACTGGTAGTAGCAGCACATTAAAAAAAGAGACTGGACGACAGTCACAGGACAAAGCCCTGTGGTGGGGCAGGCCTGCTTGTAGCAGACGGCACTGGGGGTGGATTGGTGGTAGAAGTAGTAGTAGCACCAACAGCGGCACATTAAAAAAAGAGTGGACAGGACAGAATCCCGTAGTAGCAGGCGGCAGTAGCAGGCGGCAGCGGCAGCAGCAGCAATGTCAGATCTAATCAGTGGCATCAGGCACAGGGGTTTTAAAATCGTCACCGATCCACGCTTGATTCATTTTCAGAAACGTGAGATTTTCCAAGCTGTTGGCGGACAATCTTGTTCGCTTAGGGGTGACGAAGCCCCCTGCCGCGCTGAATACCCTCTCTGACGCTACACTGGAGGGTGAGCAAGACAGTACACCCATGGCAAACTGGGCCAGTTCTTGCCAATGATCCAATCTGCTGACCCAGAAGTCCATGGGGTCTGGGATCAGCATTTCTGACGGAGAAAGGGCACAGTCCAGGTACGAGTGAACCTGGTTGTTTAGGTGCTGCACCTGGTGATGGTGAACATCCCTTTGGTGACTAGTATGATGTGTGTCAGGTCGGGGTATTGGATGTAAAAATGTTGTCATCATATTTTCCAAACTGAATTGGCTGCTGCTGCTGCCGCCTATTGCAGAGGTAGCTCTGCCAGAGGCGGTGGAACGATGAGACAGTGGGGAGCGGAGAGTGGCCCCCCGGTCAGACATGCTTGCAGCAGGTGTTTGCCGTTTGAATGCCGTGACAAGCTGGCTGCATAGCTTCTCTCGATAATAAGCCAATTTTGCCTCCCTCTCGGAAGGTGCAAAAAACTCCCCCATTCTGGCTTTATACCGAGGGTCTAAAAGTATGGCTATCCAGTACTCATCTCTTTGCTTCATGTTAACAATACGACAGTCAGCGCGCAAGTAACGAAGCATACAGCTCGCCATCCTGGCCAGCGTTTCAGAGGGCCCGGTTGGTTCCATCTCCGCCCCATACTGCCATGGTTGTCCATCATCAAGGTCGTCGTCAGACTCGTCATCACCACCATCACTGTAATGTTGTGCGGCTGCCTCGTCCCCTATCCCTTCCTGTGATTCCATCTCCAAATCCAGCTCCTCTTCAGGTCCTGTTTCCTCATCCTCATCCTCCTCCTCCTCCTCAACATCCATAGCCAGATGTGATCCTTCCTCCATCCTTTGCTGAATCATCGCTGTGAGCGTTTGCTCCATAATGAATATCAGCGGCATAACATCGTTCATTCCGCTAGCGTCACGGCTCACAAATCGTGTGGCCTCTTCAAAGGGCCTCAAAATGCGACATGTGTCTCTAACCAGCTGCCAGTGCCTGAGCTCGAAATTACACTGGCTCCAAACGCTGCCCGTCTGCTGCATCAGGAAATCATTCACGGCTTTCCGCTGTTCGTACAGATGGTCCAACATGTGCAGGGTGGAATTCCAGCGTGTTGGAACGTCGCAAATCAGGCTGTGTTCTGGGAGATTGTTTTGACGCTGCAAGTCCAGGAGGGCGTGCTTAAATGCATACGAACGTCTAAAGCGAACGCAAACCCTCCTGGACATGGCCAGCACACCCTTCAAACCAACATATGATTTTAAGAAGCATGTTATGAGCAGATTGATCACATGTGCCATGCAAAGAGCGTGTGTCAGGTGACCTAGACGCAGTGCAGCCACAACGTTCTTGCCGTTATCAGAGAAAACATTGCCCAGTGTGAGTTTCAGAGGAGACAGCCAGCGTGCGATTTCCTCCTTGATGCACAGCAGCAGCTCCTGCCCTGTGTGGCTTTTCTCGCCCAGGCTCAGCAGGTGTAAGACAGCGTTGTGGCGCTTCACCTTGCACCTATGAAAAGAGGAGGGAGGAGGAGTGGAAGATACGCTGTGTCCTGTCGGGAACGGGAAGACCTCCAAGGAGGAAGGCAAGGAGGAGGAGTAGGAGGAGGAGGATGGTAGGCGCCTGGTGTCCGGAGTTGAACGAGAAAGATACAAGCGTGGAGGTGGTAATGCCTGGCATTGCTGCGGTGGTGCATCGGACCCAGTGGGCCGTGAAAGACATGTACTGTCCCTGCCCATAGTTGCTGCTCCACGTGTCGACGGTGGCATGTACCCTGCTGCACACGGAGAATTGCAAGGACTGGCACACCTTTTCCTCCACATGCTTGTGCAAGGCAGGGACAGCTGTATTGGAGAAGTAATGTCGGCTAGGTATTCGCCACCTAAGCTGAGCGCACGCCATCAATTGCTTGAAGCCGGCGGAGTCGACCAGGTGGTACGGCAGCGACTGCACCACCAACAACTTAGCCAGGTGTGAATTAAGCCGCACGACAAGTGGATGACTGGGTATATATTGTTGCTTATTGGACAACGATTCCGTAATGGATAACTGACGGGACGTAGGAGGAGCACTAGATGACAGTGATGAGGATGATGACAACGACATGGTGGATAAGGCCTGGCTACTACTTAGATGACAGAGACTCGGAGCAGCAGCAGCAGCTGCAGAGGGGTCTTCATTAGATGTACATGATGATGGTGGGGCATGTCGATTGTCCCACATGGCCTTGTGATGCCGCTCCATGTGTTTACGTAGAGCGGTAGTTCCTACATTGCTGCCCTGCCCACGCCTTACTTTCTGCTTGCAGATACGGCACTGTGCCATGTTTTCGTTCTCCGGGAAGGTACAGAAAAATTGCCACACGGCAGAGTACCGTAAAGAGGTAGTACCACGTCCACCACCACCACCACCCGAGCTTGCCCCTTGTCTGGCAGGCTTTTTTCGGGAGCCTACACCAGCATCTGTGTCGCCGTCACCGGCTCCTGAGCTGACCCTACCGCTGCAACGTTTTGCAGATTGACTTCTGCCCCTACCTCGGCTTGGATGCTTATCACGGCCAGTGCCGCCACTACTACCCTCCTCCTCTGACGCTGTCATCACCTCGTCACCTGGTTCCCACGTCCTGTCTAAAACAACATCATCATCATAGCCTTCCTCATCATCCCCGCCACTTCTGTCACTGTGTTGTGAATGTGATGTGACATCATTGCGGGCTCCATGCACCCCCTCATTACTGCATCTGCCACCACGGCTACCACCACCAACACCCCCACTACCGCAGCTATGCGTCTCGGACACCGCTTCCACCTCCACCACGGCCGCAACACACTCCGTTGGCTGACTCGCGGAAATCAAATCATCATCATCATCATCACTATGTTGTTCAGTATCTTCCTTCGCACCCGAGGAAATGTCTCTTAGGACTCTCAGGAAAGATGGCTTCCCGCTAGGAAGGGGGAGCGAAGACATAGATGATGGAATGGAAACGCTAGAAATACCTATATTACTACTGTCACTGTGCCAAGGAACTGTAGAGGATCTGGAATCCAACGAAACCTGGCTTGAAGCCAGATCGTCAGAGTCTTCCTGCTAAGATGACCGCGAGCCAGCCAACCAGTCCACAATGGCCGTATTGTCTAAAGTAACCCGCCCACCGGAGGAGATGGACAAGTCTGGCTTGGTTATACTACTACCAGCAGGCACATGGCAGCTGCTACTAGTGGAACTGGGCACATGTCTTGTGCCACAAATGCTGGTACTGGGTCTGGCACCAACAGATCCAACATTTGGACTGGAAGAGGAGATGGCAAGGGTGTTTTTTCCTCTACCCCGCCCTTTCACAACCTTTTTTTTCCCAGACATTTCAGAGCCCCTTCTAAAAGCGTATTCACACACTGACACTGGCTTGGCAAATGGCAATGAATGAGAATTTCTATCAGCCACGCCGCAGTGCACTCAGGGAATGCTGGGCCTTGTAGTACTACTACTACCACTACTACAAAGGCTGCCTGTATTGCAAGTTGTATTGTTATTTGTTTGTTATGTTAACGGCCGGGGATGAGCCCCTTCTAAAAGCGTATTCACACACTGACACTGGCTTGGCAAATGGCAATGAATGAGAATTTCTATAAGCCACGCCGCAGTGCACTCAGGGAATGCTGGGCCTTATAGTACTACTGCCACCACTACTACAAAGGCTACCTGTATTGCAAGTTGTATTGTTATTTGTTTGTTATGTTAACGGGCCGGGGATGAGCCCCTTTTAAAAGCGTATTCACACACTGACACTGGCTTGGCAAATGGCAATGAATGAGAATTTCTATTAGCCACTGTGCACTGACTCAGGGAATGCTGGGTGTTGTAGTACTACAAAGCCTGCCTGTATTGCAAGTTGGATGCAACGGGGATGAGCCCCTTATAAAAGCGTATTCACACACTGGCTGAGTAGTGAGTAGTGGATGAGCCCCTTCGATTGCTGGATTCCTGCCTTTTAGATTCCTAAAGCTTTCCCTTACTGCACAGAGATGCTATCCCTACAGCTCCTGTCTGTAAAATGGCCGCTGAGCTCCGTGCATAGACTTTTATTGCAGGCTTGAGCCCGCCCCTATGCTGCCTCCCGATTGGCTGGGAGAGCCGTTTGCAAGGCATTATGGGGTAGCCTGATGTCAGGTGATCTTGTGAAATCCTCCATTTTAGATGTAACATGTGGCAGGCGCCAAAATGTAGCCGGGTTCGGTCAAAACGGAAGTTCGGACCGAAACCGGGTTCGGTTGTCCCGGTTCGCTCATCTCTATTCAGTACCACTGCGCTATTTTCATTGCAACTTTTGGCTGTTATAAAACAGTAGACTATCCCCAGATAAGACCGGTGAATACTCAGCTGTTTTTTTTATGTTTTTTCTATTTACTTACTTTTTTTATATATTTTAATGTGTATCTTTTGACTTCAGTAAACTATCTGTATTCACTTAGCCATTGTGCTTGGATCTACTTATTTGCACAATCTTTAAATACATTGTAAAACAGAGTTAAAAAGTTTAATAGTGCCCCCACTTTGGAGGTCGAAAGTGCAGGGATAGACTGTATATCGACTAAAATGCTGCCCCTGCAGGCAGGAAATGGTGCTGCCTTAAGGATAGTGCAACCCTGATTGCAAGATCATCTGTAATGATTGGAAAGATCTGATCATTTCAAATATGGTTTACGTGCATTGTGACGTATAAACTTTCCTAAAACACATAAAGCGCTAAAATATTAGTATCTATACAGCAACAACCAATAGATATTCAGAGCAAGAATAAAACAAATTTTCATCTGTGGGGGACTAGGGTACTAGGGTAAGTTCACAAATGGCAGCCACCATTCTGCATTTTTTTTTCATGTACCTGCAAACATCATGTGGGCATTATTACGCATTTGAAAACCAGGCCAATTTGCGATGAAACTGCATTTTGGCGTGGTTTTCGGCAAAACGGCGTGTTTCACTTACTTCTATAAAATTAATAAAATCCTTTATAACTGTTAATTAGGAATGACATAACATTATGATCAGTGGGAACCCACAACTGGGTCCACAACATTTCCAAGAACAAGGGTCCCCAAGTCCCCATCACCAGAAATGAATGGGACCATCTGTAACAATTGAATGTGACAACTCATCTGTTTTTGATGGTCTCATTCATTTCTATTGAAAGTTCTGGACACACGTGACCAACTCATCTGCCGAGAATAAGGACTTCCATCTCACCCCACCAACTATAGTGCGGACATGTCTCGCTGGGGGTACATACCTGTAAGGCTTATATTTTGTGTATATCGGTTGAGTCCTTCAAGTAAACTTATATATTTGCTATGGATGTCCTGAGAGGTAGTATATATAATACAATGAGCTCTATAGTGTAGAAGGTGACCTTCATACACAGCTCAATCCTCAAAGGCTAAAATAGGCAGAAGGTGCAAAAGAAGCCTTTTCACACTCTATGTGACATAAACTGTAGAGATATTTCTAGCTCTCGGTCTCCCGGGTTCTTACGGTTTAAAACAAGATAAATTGGACTTTTACAAATGTGTTAACCCTTTCATATCTAGAGTTAGATAGAGCAAATGCCAACATACACATCTCTTATGGTAAGTTGATGAATATTATAAGATACGGCCATACTTTATTAACGGTGTCTTCTGCCGGGGGAGATTGGCCATGGCCGTGTTTCTTTAGATCTACCGTACATTAATTTGATCTAAGTATCGTGTTGTAGTATTAAATTATTGAACATCTCAACATGATGATGGTCAGGTGGCACCGTGCGCCAAGTGGTAACAACCTGCTTCTGTTTTTTACAGTTTGAGACTAAAACTATGTAAAAATCATGCTTGTCTTTAGTCTTGTTAAGGATTGGAGTGGAAATGTTTATATAAGTTATGTAACCTGTGGTTAGTACAGAGGCATAACATTAAACTACCTGGCCCCAACGCAAAATCTGTAAAGGGCCCCCCTACCATGTGATATTGCTATTGCTATGTAGCAGAAGAGCTTTTCAGTCATCTTGTTTATTTAACGTTAAGTCATTCCTCTAACCCCTACCAATCCCCGCCCATACACACCCAGTTCAGTCCACCCAGTATAATGCCCCCATAGTGTCCCCAACAAAGTATAATGCCCCCATAGTGCCCCTTACACAGTATCATGCTCCCATAGGTGACCCCCACACAGTATTATGCCCCCCACATAGTATAATGCCGCCATAGCTGCCTCCACACTGTATATTACCCCTATAGTGCCCCCCCACATTTAGTATAATGCCTTCATAGTGCCTAATAAAATAAATACCCACCTAGCCCCATTCCCATATCAAGTGGTGGAAATCCTTCTGTAGGTCTCCTCCGGGCTGTACTCTGTGTAGCTCGGAGCAGGCACTGCATCACTTTTTTTACCACTTCTGTCTTCTCTGTAGTCACGTACACATCACTAAATAAGCGCTTTGTATAGAATAGAGGCATCTTTAGCGCTGCTGCCTTTTTTTAGTACCGTTGGTCATGTGACTTAGTCACATGATCGCTGGGATGCCGGTAGTAGGAGTCTGCTGCTAGGTCTAACTAGACCCAGCACAACCCTAATAGTGCTAATAGGGGTGTGTGCCAAGTAGAGTGTAAAAGTATAGTTTCATTTTTTTTAATAATAATAATAAAGTCCATGAATAGTCTTTTCTGACCTATGAGGGACAGGCCATAATATAAAAAAATAAAAGTAAAAAAACCAAAAACAAATAACAATGAAATAAAAATGACATATAAAAGACCCCTCCCCCGAAAAAAGATACTCCCACCGCCAATCATTATCGCAATGCCAGCCCTGACCCAATCACCCTAAAATAGGCATGTAATATATAAAAATTTACGGTAGACGATGTCGATCACAAATAAAACAGTATATTTTAGGGTAACACTATATTATTGAGCTAAAATGTAAAAAAGCATATTTAAAAAAAAAAAAATTCAAACTATAAGCTTAAAAATGCTAAAAAGCCAGAAATGATGGGTATAGAAATGATAAGAAAATAAACCTTCATTGATAACCAAAAAATTTTGCAAAAATTATGTCGCTAGCCCAACAAATAAAAACATTATATCCGCTAAAATTTGCTAAACGGTGCCTGGTCCTGAACCGGTTAACCCCTAGGCCACTAAGGACACTAGTTATTAAAGAGAACCTGTGACTAGATCATATAAGTTGAACAGGTTAACTGACCTGAACAGCGCTGTCTCCCTGATTCCAGCACTATTCTCCTTTCTCACCCCCCCCCCCGCTCCAGTGATATGGCCCACTGTTGTGTTGGTTCCCTCTGTGCTCATTTTCCATAGTTAGCCAAAAAGGCGTGAATTACCCTCAAGCTGCTGCGTGCTGATTGGTCAGCATTAGAGGCAGGGGAGCTAGCTCCACTCCATTGGCTAACTACAGAAAATTAGCTTATAGAGAGCTAGCATAACTGTGGGCCATATCTCTGGAACATGGGGGTCCAGGAAAAAAAAAAACAGCGCTGGAATCAGGGAGACAGCGCTATTCAGGTCAGTTAACCAGTTCAACTTATATGATCTAGTGACAGGTTCTCTTTAAACCAGGGATAATATTAAAACATTGGGCCCAAAATGGTTATTGGAACACCAGGGATAGATTCAGATAAGGACATTATACCATTATATCATTTAGGATGGACATGGTCACCAAATATGGAGACTACTATAGGGTTTATCAAGAACTTTGCATTACACAATTGCATTGCTGGGCTAGGCTTGTAAAAGGGAGTCCCAAATTGCTTGCGGCGTAGTCATGTCTACATAGTGTAGCTATGGTCCTAGGTCCTGAAAAAAGCCTCTGCAGATAGGGTTAAGGAAGAGACATTTTAGGAGGGGTCTTAAAGAAGAAATATCCCTATTTTTATGATCTATCAGAGAGGCAAGAACGAGGTAGATAGTATAAATGCAATTTCTTTTCTTTCTCTTTAAAGATACACTTGGGGCCAACAGGCTCAACATTTTAAACAGTTTGATTGCAAATACAGTAGAGCATCAAGAGACACATAAGGTGCAATGCATTTAAATTCCTATTTAGCGGGTTCTTCTTCATCTCCTAAAGCGGAGGCACTCATAAACAAATCACCTCCTTCGAAAACTTTCCATCCAATATAAAGTTTTTTTTGTTCTCGAAATCATGCAAGTAAATTGTTAGCATATGCAAAATAAATTCTTTATCACCAGGGCCCATGTCAGCACTTAGCCTTTTAAAAAATAATATCATTTTGATAGAGAAACCATAAAAATGAAAGATTTGCAATCATACGTTACATTTGCATGCCTGCAAACGCTATTAAAGTCGATCATTTTATATAAAATGCTGTTTAAAACCTAAAATATGCAAATTGAATGGTCTTTCCTGCATATATTAACAGTTGGAATATGCTGGAGGATATAACAAAAAATGCCCAAATGCTTACAAAAACATAAACAAATAATGAATTTGGAATAACAGAGTTAGGAGCTATTTTAATATTGCTAAATTTTGGATTCTACAGTCACGGAAATATTGGCTGCTTTGCACATAACAAACCCGAATGACTTTATTGTAGAGTAACTCTTGCTTTGAACGAGAAGAAATGAATATAGTCGCCTGAATGGCAGTACTAACTCTAAAGCAGCCATAGCAGTTACTATAGGGCCTGGCAGCTGACGGTCTACTTGAAAGCCTGAAATATAGGAATGGACTAGTTTGGTAGTTGGATAGGCCCCAAACACGACAAGACCTAGTGATGACCCTCTGCCTGAAGCGGTCAATGGAAAGGATTACTCTCTATTTAAAGAGTACCTGTCACTAGGAAATATAAGTTTAACTGGTTTACTGCCCTCAATAGCGCTGTCGCGATGATTCCAGTGCTGTTTTTATTTTTTTCCTGGACGCCCCCGTTCCAGAGATATAGCCCTCTGTTGTGTTGGCTCTCCATATGATAATTTGCTGTAGTTAGTCAATGGGGTGGAGTTAACTTCCCTGCCTCTGATGTTGACCAATCAGCGCGAGGCACCTTGAGAGTAGTTCACGCCCTGCTGGCTAACTACAGCAAATTAGCATAGAGCCATATCTTTTGAAAAAAAAAAAGAAAAACTGCGCTGGAATCAGGGAGACAGCGCTTTTCAGGTCAGTTAACCAGTCAGTGACAGGTTCTCTTTAAAACTTTTGGAATTAAGCCAGACTAAGTATCTTAGATTAAGTGTTTTGGCACTTCATGATAGAAGGGCAAGTCCCTTGCTGTCTATCTTGTGATGCTCTGGCATTTGAGTACTACTGTACCAATATTTTCAATGTTTGCCAAGTCAAGTCTCTCCAACTAAAAAAAAATAACATCACAGTACCCCCAAGGCTATGGCTATACACAATGCTGTACCGATTATAAGCAATACAAGCACTCCCTAGCACTAGGTTTCTCAAATGTTTTCTACTGGGGCCTCATCTGCCATGGGTCACACCGTTTGTCAAAGTCATGCTAAAATTAAAAATCAACCTTCATTTGTCTCCTGCACCCAGTAGAACATTAAAGATTTATCCGACTTGGTCTAGTTGTCTTCTTTTTTGCTTTTTATTCATTTTTTAATGTAGGCAACGGTGCAGATTGCATGCGCGCTGCCAATAAATAGGAGGTCCCGCTCGGCTTGAAATAACATCTCTCATGAATCCCCGCGTCCCTCCTTTGAACGCCTATCCTCCCTCTCAAGTCCATTTTAATAAACCGCTCCATGTCTCCTTCACTTTCCTCACACCGTTGCTAGTTAAAGTCTTTGTTTGGCTATTGTTCCTATTGCTATTTTACTCTGTTCCTGATTCTGCTCCTTATCTTGACCTCGGCCTTATTCCTTAATTACGATCCTGTCTCACCCTATGGATTTGTCACTTGGTTCCTCTGGTTCTACTTGTGGTATAGACTCTTGGCCTGACTCCTGACTACAGATCTGTCTCATCTTACGGCTTGCTACCCCTTGACTGTTAATTGACCACTGGCTACGTTCCCGACTCCACTACAGAACACCCACCATCAATCAGTGACCATTCTGGTAACAGCGACCTGGGAATCGACTGGAAAAGTCCCTAACCCCATGCAGGCGTAAGGGTGAAGAACGGGGAGATTTCTTAGACTCTGTACCCTAATTGAGCCAGCGTCAAGCCGATTACTGCTTAGAGGATCTACTTCTCTGGTGGGACTCGTAAGAACTATATGGCAAAGATATCCAACCTTATTACCGTGGAGGAACCCATAATATATTTTTGCACAGTTTTGTTGTCTCCATTGGCAAGTATTTGTGAGCCTGATAGATCTTCCTGCTGGTATATTCGGGGGAACCACTGACCAGGTTCCAAGGAACTTCAGAGGATCCGAGTTGGGAAACACTGATATATGGCCTTGCATGCTTTACTTTGGAGGAACTTGTAGAACAGCAGAGGAGTTATGCATTAACCCCTTCCCGCTCCTTGACGTACTATTACGTCATGGCAGCTGTATCGTTCGCGCTCCATGACGTAATAGTACGTCTCGGGAGTAACGGCCGTTTCGGCCATCCTCCGGACACATACAGGAGCTGTGACAGCTGCTGTCTTGTTCAGCAGCTGTCACAGCTCCTACAGCGGGGACCGATCGCTGTGTCCCCGCTGATTAACCCCTTAAAAGCCGCGTTCTATAGAGATTGCGGCTTTTTAGGGATTAAGCTGCCATCGCCGGCCTGCTACGCGACATTGGCCGGCGATGGTGACTATGGCAACCGGACACCAAACAATGGCGTCCGGCTATGCCATAGACGGAAGCCTAGTGGGTCCTGACAACGTCAGGACCCACTATGCTTGCTGCCAGTGAGTAGCTGACAGTTCTAATACACTGCACTACGCATGTAGTGCAGTGTATTAGAATAGCGATCAGGGCCTCCTGCCCTCAAGTCCCCTAGTGGGACAAAGTAATAAAGTAAAAAAAAAGTAAAAAAAAAGATGTGTAAAAATAAGAAAATAAAAGATTTAAAACTATTAAAAGTAAAAATCCCCCTGTTTCCCTTATCAGTCATTTATTATTAATAAAAATATATAAACAAACAAATAAACTATACATAATTGGTATCGCCGCGTCCGTAACGGCCTGAACTACAAAATGATTTCGTTATTTATCCCGCACGGTGAACGCCATAAAATAAAATAATAATAAACCGTACCAGAAGCACAATTGTTTGGTCACTTAACCTCCCAAAAAATGGAATAAAAAGAGATCAAAAAGTTGCATGTACCTAAAAATGGTCCTGATCGAAACTACAGTTCGTTACGCAAAAAATAAGTCCTCGCACGACTTTATTGATTGAAAAATAATAACGTTCTGGCTCTTAGAATAAGGCAACACAAAAAGTGAATGATTGTTTACAAAACGTATTTTATTCTGCAAACGCCATAAGACATAAAAAAAAACTATAAACATCTGGTATCGCCGTAATCGTATCGCCCCGCAGAATAAAGTGAATGTCATTTATAGCGCACGGTGAACGCTGTAAAAAAAAAATAAAATAAAAAAACAATAGTAGAATTGCTGTTTTTTAGTCACCACGCCACCTAAAAATAGAATAAAAACTGATCAAAAAGCCGCATGCACCCCAAGAAAACTACAATGGATTCCTCAAGGGGTCTAGTTTCCAAATTGGGGTCACTTTTGGGGGGTTCCCAATGTTTTGGCACCACAAGACCTCTTCAAACCGGACATGGTGCCTAATAAAAAACAGGCCTCAAAATTCTCTAGGTGCTCCTTTGCTTCGGAGGCCGGCGCTTCAGTCCATTACCGCACTAGGGCCACATGTGGGATATTTCTCAAAACTGCAGAATCTGGGCAATAAGTATTAAGTTGCGTTTCTCTGATAAATCCTTTTGTGTTATAAAAAAATGGTATAAAGAGGATTTTCTGACAAAAAAAAAAAAAGTAAATTTCACCTCTACTTTGCTCTAAATTTCTGTGAAACACCTAAAGGGTTCATAAACTTTCTAAATGCTGTTGTGAATACTTTGAGGGGTCTAGTTTCTAAAATGGGGTGTTTGATAGGGGTTTCTAATATATGGGCCCCTCAAAGCAACTTCAGAACTGAACTGTAACCTAAAAAAATAAATGAATGAGGCAATACTTCGCTTCTTATATTATACTGATAATGAGCCGTGCCCACCCCGAGATGACCCCAGTTTTGACCGTTTGTATAAACGGAGACCCCTATTAGACCGTTCCAGTGCCCAGTTTTCCCAAGCATACACCCCCGAGAAGTGTATTTCTATTGATGAGTCCCTGGTACATTTTAAAGGGAGGGTTCAATTCCGCGAGTACCTGCCGGGTAAGAGGGCAAGGTATGGCGTGAAGATGTATAAGCTGCGAGAGTGCATCAGGGTATACCTAGAGGTTTAGGATATATGAAGGAAAGGCCACCCCCAAACCAGACTGCATCCTGGACTACAATAGGTACATGGGAGGGATGGACTTGTAAGATCAAATCCTGAAGCCCTACAGCGCCATGCGGTGTGGTATAAGAAGCTGGCCGGGCACATCATACAGATGGCTTTGTACAATGCGTACGTGCTACATCGATGTACAGGCCAGAGGGGAACTTTCCTGGAATTTCAAGAGGTGATTATCAAGAACCTAATCTTTAGGGACCAAGAAGGGGGGGCACCCAGTACTTCTGGAAGCGGAGCCACACGCATCGTACCAGGGCGGCAACACTTTCCAGGAGAAGTTCCCCAAACTGGCAAGAAGGGAAAAAGTCAAAAGAGGTGCAGAGTCTGCTATAAGAGGGCGATAAGGAAGGACACAATATATCAATGTGACACGTGTCCCGAATAACCAGAGCTCTGTATGAAAGAGTGTTTTAAAATTTATTATACATCCCTTGGTTTATAATTTACCCCAATTTTACTTACCCTGATGCACTCCGCACAGCTTATCCCCCCTCGTCTTTCCCCTCTGAGCCCTGGTGTGTGTCCAGGCAGCTGATAACAGCCACATGTAGGGTATTGCCATACATTACAGTTTATGGGGTGTAGGTCTCCGGTCAAAATGCTCACTACACCTCTAGATGAATGCCTTAAGGGTGTAGTTTTTAAAACGGGGTCACTTCTTGCTGGTTTCAGCTGTACTGGTACCTCAGGGGCTTCTGCATACATGACTTCGCACTAGAAAATCCCCAGTAGGCCAAATGGTGGTCCTTTCCTTCTGAGCCCTCCCATGGGCCCAAACGGCAGTTTATCACAACAAATGGGGTATTGCGGCACTCAGAACAAATTGCGCAACAGAATGGGGTATTTTGTTTCTTGTGAAAATAAGAAATTTTCAGCCAAAACTACATATTATTTAAAAAAAATAATTTTGTTTTCATTCCCAGCCCAATTCAAATAAGTTCTGTCAAAAAACTATGGGGTCAAAATGGTCACAACACCCATAAATGAATTCCTTGAGGGGTGTAGTTTCCAAAATGGGGTCATTTGTGGTTGGTTTCCATTGCTTTGATACCTCTGGGGCTCTGCAAATGCGACAAGGCACCCGAAAACCAATCCAGCAAAATCTGGACTCCAAAGAACACACAGCGCTCCTTTCCTTCTGAGCCCTCCCATGGGCCCAAATGGCAGTTTATTGCCACAAATGGGGTATTGCTGCACTCAGGAGAAATTGGGCAACAAAATTGAGTATTTTTTTCCCTGTGAAAATAAGAAATTTTGATAAAAAAATTACATCTTATTGGAAAAAATGTCCTTTTGTAAATGTCACAGCCCAATTGAAATAGGTGCTGTGAAAAAACTGTGTGGTCAAAATGCTAACAACAACCATAAATGAATTCCTTGAGGGGTGTAGTTTCCAAAATGGGGTCAGTTTTGGTGGGTTTCCATTGCTTTGATACCTCTGAGGCTCTGCAAATGCGACATGGCACCCGAAAACCAATCCAGCAAAATCTGGACTTCAACAAACATATAGCACTCCTTTCCTTCTGAGCCCTCCCATGGGCCCAAACCACACCACAAATGGGGTATTGCCACACTAAGGACAAATTGGGCAACAAAATGGGGTATTTTGTTCCCTGTGAAAATAAGAAATTTTGATCACAAATGACATTTTATTGGAAAAAATTACATTTTTTTCATTTCACAGCCCAATTCAAATACGTGCTGTGAATTAACTGTGCGGTCAAAATGGTAACAACAACCATAAATGAATTCCTTGAGGGGTGTAGTTTCCAAAATGGGGTCACTATTGGGGGATTCCTACTGTTTTGGCACCTCAACACCTCTTCAAACCTGGCATGCTGCCTAAAATATATTCTAATAAAAAAGAGGACTCAAAATGCACTAGGTGCTTCTTTGCTTCTAGGGCTTGTGTTTTAGTCCACGAGCGCACTAGAGACACATGTGGGACATTTCTAAAAACTGCAGAATCTGGACAATACATATTTAGTAGTGTTTCTCTGGTAAAACCTTCTGTGTTACAGAAAAAAAAATGAATAAAATTGAAATTCAGCAAGAAAAATGAAATTTGCAAATTTAATCTCCACTTTGTTTTAATTCCTGTGAAATGCCTGAAGGGTTAAAAAACTTTCTAAATGCTGTTTTGAATACTTTGAGGGGTCTAGTTTTTAAAATGGGGTGTTTAATCAGGGTTTCTAATACATAGGCCCCACAAAGCCACTTCAGAACTCAAGAGGTACCATAAAAAAAGGCTTTTGAAATTTTCTTCAAAATATGAGAAATTGCTGTTTATGTTCTAAGCCTTGTAACGTCCAAGAAAAATAAAATAATGTTCAAAAAACGATGCTAATCTAAAGTAGACATATGGGAAATGTGAACCAGTAACTATTTTGGGTGGTATAACCGTCTGTTTTACAAGCAGATGCATTTAAATTCTGAAAAATGAAATTTTTTCAAAATTTTCTCTAAATTTTGCCATTTTTCACCGATAAACACTGAATATATCGACCAAATTTTACCACGAACATGAAGCCCAATGTGTCACAAGAAAACAATCTCAGAATCGCTTGGGTAGGTTTAAGCATTCCGACGTTATTAGCACATAAAGTGAAATATGTCAGATTTGAAAAATGGGCTCTGAGCCTTAAAGAGGCTCTGTCACCAGATTTTGCAACCCCTATCTGCTATTGCAGCAGATAGGCGCTGCAATGTAGATTACAGTAACGTTTTTATTTTTAAAAAACGAGCATTTTTTGCCAAGTTATGACCATTTTTGTAGTTATGCAAATGAGGCTTGCAAAAGTCCAAGTGGGTGTGTTTAAAAGTAAAAGTCCAAGTGGGCGTGTATTATGTGCGTACATCGGGGCGTTTTTAATACTTTTACTAGCTGGGCGTTCTGACGAGAAGTATCATCCACTTCTCTTCAGAACGCCCAGCTTCTGCCAGATCACGCTGTGACGTCACTCACAGGTCCTGCATCGTGTCAGACGAGCGAGGACACATCGGCACCAGAGGCTACAGTTGATTCTGCAGCAGCATCGGCGTTAGCAGGTAAGTCGATGTAGCTACTTACCTGCAAACGCCGATGCTGCTGCAGAATCAACTGTAGCCTCTGGTGCCGATGTGTCCTCGCTCGTCTGACACGATGCAGGACCTGTGAGTGACGTCACAGCGTGATCTGGCAGAAGCTGGGCGTTCTGAAGAGAAGAGGATGTTACTTCTCATCAGAACGCCCAGCTAGTAAAAGTAGTAAACACGCCCCGATGTACGCACATAATACACGCCCACTTGGACTTTTACTTTTAAACACACCCACTTGGACTTTTGCAAGCCTCATTTGCATAACTACAAAAATGGTCATAACTTGGTCAAAAATGCTCGTTTTTTAAAAATAAAAACGTTACTGTAATCTACATTGCAGCGCCGATCTGCTGCAATAGCAGATAGGGGCTGCAAAATCTGGTGACAGAGCCTCTTTAAGGCCAAAACTAGGCTGCGTCCTTAAGGGGTTAAGGCCTCTTAGCACTCAGACAGTGCCCGAATAGTAGACATACACACTAACATAATAGAGCACCCAACTTTGACTATGTTCACTTTACTTTACGAATAGAGATAATTGAGCTTCTTTCTGTAGACTTAAAGAGTATGTCAATTTAACGTAATTGAGTCATGTCGGAGGATAGCATACGTTTATAGATGAGCAAAAATTTGTTTCACCAGCCAGTACATTTCCTATGTAGGAAAATACAACACCCATTTCATCATTCCAACCTCCATTTTCTATAATGGGCCATATGAATCCAGGCTCCATAATAGAAAATAAGACCATCGGTGAAACACCAGCCAAGCACATTTTCAAAGTCTCTTTAGTTGGGATGCATGAGCTGAACAAAATAGTCCTGGACTCCTTTCCAAGGACCATGCAATATTGGCTTGAAAATAAATACAACACTCTGTATATGGACATATTGAGCACTTCTGAAGTAGAAGCACTCAATACCACCAGAAGACTTTCAGCCTGTCGGCTTGAGTTGATGGTGTAAAACTCTGTTCGTCATAATAAGCTCAAGACACCTGGATGCCAGTCCCTGGCTAGCGTAGGTCAGAATTTGGGTGATGGCTCAGGAGCGGTGATGCAGAGTAGCACAGCAGAACAGGAACAGACTTCAGTGGCACTATATAAATTTGTCGAAAGTGGAGCTGACTGAAGCACAAGAGAAGTTTGGGAGCAGGCAAAGAGGATAAACTACAGAGGCTGTTATTGTGGGGTGCGTAGTCTAAGGAATCCTGAGTTCTTCAAACCCACAAGAGGTGTGGACTTTGCTGCTATGATTCGAGTGTTGCAGTCCCTAGGATAGTCCTCAATAGACAGGCAGTGCTGCAGATGGCGAGTATATACAATATTGTAGTCAAACGAGTCCGTGCGGTAACAGGCGGGCAAAGTCAGGTCCAGAAAATAGTATCAGTAGGCAAGGTCAAGCCAAAAGCCGGATATAGATTATTACATTAAGCAAAGTCAAGACAATCCGGTCAACACCGGGGTTGAAAAACAAGCAAGGAATTTCAGGAACAGTTCCCCTTTAAGGTTTTCAGCCACTGACATCAACTCCTGCGGCCGGGCCTCGATCTTGTGCAGTGCAGGGCAGTGAGCTGTAGCATTGCCCCAGTAACAAGACACCACAGTTCCAGATAAATCATGGGGTCAACAGGGCTGACAAGCGCCCCACCGGGCAGACGGAGCTCCACGGGGGGGTCTTGCCAGGTTGTGATTCCACACAAATGAGATGCTCGTAAACTTTTTCTTATAGAAAATGGAGGGATTGGATCTCTGTTGTTCTAACGGAGTACAGCAGAAGTCTGGTTTGGATTCTTTACAGGGCATATGGCCCATTCGTTTTGGGAGATCTAAAAATTTGGCATCCTACTGATGTCATCAGTGACATAAATTTGTCATAACTTTAGCTGGACTTTCCAACTTACCGACTTATTGTCTGTTAAACGAGAAATTTTCATAGCTGTTGACAAATTCTTATATATTTTTTCCATTATTCTCCTGTCCCCTCCAGCAACACTTTCATACCAGACTCCCCACGATGAGGAATGTTTTTCTTTTCTAGACATTAGGTGCAGTGGTTCTGACAAGTGGAATAAAGAAAAAACATGAGTCTCAGATCTCCGTGCTGGAGTAGCTATTATACGTCTGACACATGTCACTTCTGCATAGCTGCCAAATTATTCTTTGAGAAACGTGAGACATTTTCATAACTAAAGCCTAGAATTCCTTTTTCTGCTGTTGCTACGTAACCCCTTAGAACGCGTTTCATACATGACCCTCATGGACTATAATTTATATACTGCTCACCATACCGAGCATGGTTATGGCAAGTGAAGGGAAGCAATAAGATAAAGATTGTTCACCCTATCCCACCTCCCGGACATTTCCAAGAAATCAATTGTAGAATAAAGACATCAGTACTGAATATAGCTTTTATTTTTTTTCCTGTAGAGATCAAACCAACAATAGAGCAAAGACGAAAGAATGGGGCATCTAGCTGCAATGGTATTTTACCTGCAAATGCCCTACAAAAACCATGTGTGAATCCAGTCTTATTTCAAGCCTCTTTAGTTTAGGTTTAAGCTGGCCATACACCATAGATAACCATTGACTAAAGTTAACGGAACCAGTTGACTTCAGTAGAATCTGCCGATGATCTAGTGTGTATGGGGCAGCTTGACAGTCCACTGATGTCTGCCAAGGAAGAAATGGGTACGTGTCACGGTCTGTGGGTATGTGGATCCACTTGGCCGCACTGCCGTAGCGGGGAGGCAGCTGGCCAAACAACAGAGCACCCAAGCAATACAAAGTCTAGCACAAGGGCACCTGAATAGTCCAGACAGTGGCAGAGGCTTCAGCATGGATGGACGTGGGTGCAGCAGGTTGTGCCAGACATGGCGGATGACAGTAGGTGCAGCAGGTTGCGCCAGACGTGGCGGATGACAGCAAGAGCAGCAGGACACGACTCCAATAACTAAGAGGCTCAGGAAAAATAACACAGCTCGGGATACAGGCAACGGGTAGAAGGGCACGGGAACAATGGGAACAGGGTAAACACTAAGGGACCATTTGCAAAGACTGACATGGGAATACTAACAACGCTCAGGCAATGAGGAACGAGGCAGGGCCCTTCTTATAGTCTGGGGTTATCAAGGACTAGTTAATGATGATTCCCATCGTCAGGAACTGAAACGCGCGTCGGGGTGTGACGCCAGGTAGCCATTTTTACTCTTATGGGTAAGTTACTATTATGTAACTACATATGCCATCCATACACGGTTGTAGTTGACTAAATGCTATTTAAATGACATTTAAACTTTATCTTAATTTACCCATGTTGTGACACATGTAGATATTTGTACCTTTGTGTATTATTGATTACTGCTATTTGGTGTCCACTACCACACTGTGGTTAGTCATCTCTGAGTTTTAGATTGAGATATATGTGGTTTTATATTTTTGGACCTAATAAAATGTATACTTTTATAATTATTGGAGTGTCATAGTCTCTGTTTCGTTATCGGTTATTATTCTCTATTTGACCTAAATGACATTATTTGTTATTTTCGCCTAATGTTAGGTATATACATACCACCACCTACATATTGGTTACAAATATGGGATTACTCTCATTATGGTAGAGGGTTTTTTTATTTATTTTTTTATCGCTGCTTTAGGTTCAGTGGAGAAAGGTCTTTGTATGGCCGAAAAGTCGTCTTTACTCTGAATGCATTTGTTGATGGAATAAAGTGAACTTTGTTATTGAATATCTGGTACAATGGCAAATTCTTGATGGACTTTTATTTGGGCAGTATTATGTGGGCTGAAATAAGTATAACTCTCTAAAATTGTAAAGCGGGGTCCTAGTTTGCTTGTTGCCCAAAGTCCATTTTCTGTTAAACTAGCCCTACCTTGCATGCACGTTTATGGGGAAGCCAGGAGAGACTGCTGTTGGTATGGCTGACATCTATCTTGTGTATGGCCGACATCTATCTTGCGTATGGCAGACATATATCTTGTACTAGTCTTTCTCAATGAATTAGAATATCATCAAAAAGTTAATTTATTTCAGTAATTCAATTCAAAAACTGAAACGCATATATTATATAGATTTCATTACACACAAAGTGATCTATTTCCAGCATTTTCTTCTTTTAATGTTGATGATTATGGTAACAGTTAATGAAACATCAAATTTTGTCTTTCAGAAAATGAGAATATTGGGTAAAATTTGCAGATTGTAGCCTCGTGGTGTGACACTCCAATAAGCGAATCAACACAAAACACCTGCAAAGGTTTCCTAAGCCTTTAAATGGTCCAACAGTCTGGTTCAGGAGGCTACACAATGATGGGGAAGATACTGACGTGACAGTTGTCCAGAAGAGTCATTGACACCCTCCACAAGGAGGGGAAGCCACAGAAGGACATTGCTAAAGAAGCTGCTGATCACAGAGCGCTGTATCCAGGCATATTAATGGAAAGTTCAGAGGAAGGAAAAGGTGAGGTAGAAAAAAGTGCACAAGCAGCAAGGATATCCGCAGCCTGGAAAGGATTGTCAAGAAAAGGCCATTGAAGAATCGGGAAGAGTCACAAGGAGTCAGGGGCGTAGCTAGGGAGGGCAGGCGGGGCACTTGCCCCGGGCGCAGTTCAGAGGGGGGCGCCAGCGCCCCCTCCTCCTGCACTATAATTGTACCTGTGTCGCAAGGACACAGGTACAATTAGAAGCAATGAATGACCGGGCACGTTCCGTGCCCGGCCATTCAGCGCCTCTCCACGAATGAAGCGACTGGTACCTTTTGTACCAGTGACGCTTCCGTCGATGAAATGCGCTGACTGACTGGCAGTCAATCAGCGCCTTTCATAGACGCCGCGTTCAACCCCCTGGAGACCTGCGCAGAAGAGAGCAGGTCTCCATGGCTGCCGGACGGCGTGGGAGCGGGAATAAGGTGAGTTTGAATTATTATTTTATTTTTTTAAATTGTAATAGAAGTGTGCGGCTGTATCTGCGGGGGGTGTCTATCTACAGGGCTGGGCTATATACAGGGGGACTATATCTGCTGGGCTATATACAGGGTGGCTATATCTACAGGGGGACTATATACAGGGGGACTATATCTGCTGGGCTATATACAGGGGGGCTATATCTACAGGGGAGCTATATACAGGGGGACTATATCTGCTGGGCTATATATAGGGGGGCTATATCTATAGGGGAGCTATATACAGGGGGACTATATCTGCTGGGCTATATACAGGGGGACTATACAGGGGAGCTATATACAGGGGGACTATATCTACAGGGGAGCTATATACTGGAGTGGGCCGTCTATAGAGCACCATATACAGGGGTGGGCTATGTACAGGGGGACTATATCTACAGGCGGGGCTATATACTGGAGTGGGCTGTCTATAGAGCACCATATACAGGGGTGGGCTATATAGTATATAACCCCCTGTATATATAGCCCACCCCTGTATATGGTGCTCCATAGATAGCCCACCCCAGTATATAGCCCCCCCTGTAGATATAGTCGCCCTGTATATAGCCCAGCCCTGTAGATATAGCCCCCTGTAGATATAGCCCCCTGTAGATATATTCCCCCTGTAGATATATAGTCCCCCTGTATATAGCCCACCCCTGTATATAGCCCACCCCTGTATATAGCCCCCCTATGTATAGCCCACCACTGTAGATATAGCCCCCCTGTGTATAGCCCACCCCTGTATATAGCCCCCCTCTGTAGATATAGCCCCCCTGTGTATAGCTCACCCCTGTATATAGCCCCCCTATGTATAGCCCACCACTGTAGATATAGCCCCCCTGTGTATAGCCCACCCCTGTATATAGCCCCCCTCTGTAGATATAGCCCCCTGTGTATATCCCAGCCCTGTGTATAGCTCACCCCTGTATATAGTATCCCACAAATAGCTCCCCCTATAGTGCTCCACAGAAAGCCCACCCCTGTATATAGCCCCCTTGTACATATAGTCCACCCCTGTATATAGTGCTCCACAGATAGCCCACCCTTGTATATAGTATATACAGGGGTGGGCTATCTGTGGAGCACTATATACAGGGGTGGACTATCTAGTGGAGCATTATATACAGGGGTGGACTATATGTACAAGAGGGGGGGCTATATACAGGGGCGGGCTATCTGTGAAACACTATATACAGGGGTGGACTATATGTGTAGCACTATATACAGAGGTGGGCTATATCTACAGGGGGGCTACATACATGGTTGGGCTATCTGTAGAGCTCTATATACAGGGGTGGGCTATATCTACAGGGGGCTATATACAGGGGTGGGCTATCTGTAGAGCACTATAGGGGGAGTTATTTGTGGGACACTATATACAGGGGTGGTCTATATGGGGGCACTATCTACAGGGGGCTCTATGGCAGGCACTATCTACAGGGGGCACAGTGTGTGTGTGTGGGACACGGTGTATGGTGCTATTATAATTAGAGGTGCAGTGTATGGCGCTATTATATTTAGGGGCGTAGTGTGTGGTATAATGATAACTTTATATTTATTTATAGGTGCAGAAATGTTGGAAAAGTGAGAAGCTGAAGACATGTGAGCGGCAAACTGCAGAAATGGGCTGTGACCGGGAGAAGTCATCATAGAGGTCTGGACCAAATGGAGAAAAAGAACTAGAATCTGAGACGTCACCGGTGAGTCACTTAATGTAAATGTTTATTCTGCCTCTAATCAGTACTGTAGTCACTGTATGATCTGCAGCGAGATGATGGGTGGTATGATTATGATAGGATTTATTTTTTGTGAAACGGCATCTCCCAGCATATCCTTATCATTGTTCGGGCCATGCTGGGAGCTGTAGTTTTACGCCGTACAAACCTATACGGCAGGGGTTGCACAGCTGTATTTGTTCTGGGGCTGTATATATGTATCGAGCTTGGTTCTGGTGTTGTGTATAGAACTATATTGCTTGTAAAATGTACAAATAATTTTATGCTCGCGTTACATAAAAAGAAATGACACGTCGATTGGTAGAGAAAACAAACACGGCGAGGGGGAAGGAGAGGTTGGGGGGGGGGGGCGCCAAACTGAATCTTTGCCCCGGGTGCTGGAGAACCTAGCTACGCCTCTGAAGGAGTGGACTGCGGCTGGAGTCAGTGCTTCAAGAGCCACCACACACAGACGTATCCAGGACATTGATAACACCTCCGCAGTGCCACAGGCTGATCGTCTCCATGCCACGCCGTATTGATAACACCTCAGCAGTGACACAGGCTGATCGCCTCCAGGCCACGCCACATTGATGCAGTAATTCATGCAAAGTCGGAGCCGCGACCAAGTATTGAGGGCAGATACTGGACAGAGTTTTCAGTAGGCCAACATTTCGGTATTAAAAATCATTTTTGAAATTGGGCTTATATAATATTCTAATTTTCTGAGGGACTAAAGCCCTCAACATTAAAAGAAAAAAATGCTGGAAATAGATCCCTCTGTGTGTAATGAATCTATAGAATATATGACAGACACTTTTTGAATTGAATTACTGAAATAAATTAACTTCTTGATGATATTCTAATTCATTGAGAAGAACTAGTGTATGGCTGGCTTTGAGCAATGATTTTTGCAGTGTGACTCCTGCTGCTATGCGACAGTTACGTTCCAAAGGAATATGTTTCTGCAACACATCAGCCATCAAATAGTTATCTGCAACCTTCATGCCCTCCATTACTATTGTCTTACACCACATCACTTGACTCAAGTCACGGAACCGAATGGCAGATATTAAACATCTCATATCTGCTCATCTGCAGCCTGACTGCAATGTTGGAGTCTAACCAGCAGAGTTCATACCTCCTTGCGGTTGCTAAGGGTAACCTAAGGGTTGCTAAGGGGATTCCTTAGACTCCGCACCCCAGGTTAGCCTGCATCAGGTTACTAATGGTCCCAGTCATTCATTGTTTCTGCCAAGCTGCCAAACTTCTACTACGCTGTGCTACTCTGCTTCCCCGTCTCTGAGGCTTCCCTCTATGCTATGCCACTTTGCTTTACCGTCCCTAAAATGCTTCACAGTCCTTCCGACATCATGCAAGTTCCGACTACGCTAGCCAAGGACCAGCATCCAGGTACGATCCTGGGCTTAAAGTCTAGTACAGAGCGTTACCAAGAATTTGTATGCAGGGGCAGAACAAGGTATTTTGGTGCCCTAGGCAGATAGACAAATTGTGCCCCCTACACAAAGTGCCCCCTGAATACAATCATGTCACACACTGTGCCCCTGAATATAATCATGTCACACAGGGTGTCCACTGAAAATAGTGCTATAAGCTGTGCCCAATGAAAATAAAGTGCTAACAGTGACACAAAAAAAGAGTGCTACATTCTGTGCCCTCTGAAAAGAGTTACAAAAGCTGTGACTTATACAAATAAAGCATCACACGAACACGCTGTGCCTCATATAAATAAAGTGGCACACATACATGCTATGCCTCATAGAAATAAAGCACTACACATAAACACACAAACACACACACACACACACACACACACACACACACACACACACTCACTCTGCTTCCCCTGTAGAAAGTGCCACATGCTTTGCCCTCTGTTGCCATGCCATATGCTTTGCCCCTTGTTGACAATGCCATACACAGTGCCCCTTAAAAATAAACACACACATTGCCCCCTGGACAAGGTGACACACACAGTGCTCCCTGTAAATAGTGCCACAATGTGTCTTGTAAATAGTGCCACATAGTGCCCCTGTAAAATGTGCCACACGGTGCCTCCTGTAGATAATGCCACACAGTGCCCTCTGTAGATAGTGCCAGACAGAGTCGCCTATAAATAGTGCCACACGGTGCCCCCTGTAGATAGTGTCACAAGGTGCCTCTTGTAAAAAGTAACACACGGTGCCCCTACTTTCAGACCTCAGACTAGACAAAATTAAAATGTACTCACCTCTCCCTGCTCCGGGCCCTGTCTCCGATGCACTTGGTGCTGTCTGTAGTGGGCTTTAGGCGTCACCGCTACTTTGGGTCCAGACGCCATCCAGCATCAGGACATAGTGTGCGATAGAATCAGGACATTGCGTGCGCTTCTGCACACTACACCATGAAGCTGAGCTGCGACAGGACCCTGGGTACAGTGCTGGATCTTGGAGTAGAAGAGGACCAGTGAGTGATAAGTGAACTGCCAACCACGCTCAATGCTCCCTGAGCCTCCTATACTAATAAACACCTCCTTCACTGATTAGGAAATTTTGTCCACATTACAGTGTGGCAATGTGGTGTACTAGGTGGGCGCCCACCTTCGCCTACCCCTCTCCCTGGCCCTGTTTGTATGTTCCCTCCTTGATTGCATCAGTTTCCTCTGGGCATTTTGGGTTTCTCCACTAGGTTAATTGGCTTTTTATGAAACTTGCATTAGTGTATGTGTCTGAGATAGTGAAATTAGATTGTGAGGACAGGGAATAATGTAAACGGCGACAATCTCTGTACAGCGTTGTGGAATATGTTGGTGCCAAATAAGCAACAGGAAAAAAAAATCAAAACTTTCCACAATGTATGTAATTCTCTTTTGAGTAATACAATTTAACAAATGGGTAGTGTTTACATCAAGCCCAATCTTACATCAGTCCTATATTATAACTCCAGACACGACACAAGGGCTATAATCCAGTTTAATGATGGTGTAATTTCCTCTCTGCTTGGAAGATAAATGATGATCTAGCAGATAGCGATCATTAAGAGGAAATAAATAGTAAATATGATTGATCTGCAACACTTTTGGACGGATGGAAGTTGCACGAGGGGTTGACATCAGCTGCTGCAGCATTTTTGTACTCGTAACAAAGGTCGTATTCTAATGACATATTTGAAATGTTCACAGATGGCTCTTGCTGTCAAAGTTTATTTAAACTAATTCGAGGTCTAGCTGCATGCAATGAATCAAATGATTTCTGTGGCAGTCAGAGGGCAGGGCTGTGCGTGCTTTATTGCCTCTTAACATATTCTTGTCTATTCTATAAAGATAAATAACAACTATATATTATATAACAAAAATTACTCTAGTATAACACTTTCCTGACTGTTTGTATTGTGAACGTTGTAAAAGTCAATCATGGTAGGGAATTCAGAGACAAAAGGGATGGCAATGGGGGCAAACACCACCCTAGCTCTGCAGCGTCCCCTTCAGCTGCCATGGCCGGAGCAGTCAGTCATAAAGGCATTAACGCAGGTGTCCATTTCTAAGAGGAAGGGTAGGAGAATCCGGTGGGTTTGAGATGGTTGAGTAGGTGGTGGAAAAGTTTGAAATGTTTAAGTACCCCTTAACATCTGGCACCTGCCAAACTGCCCTATGATGATGAAAATTAGGCTTTGTTTTTTAGTGTTATACCTTTCATTTCACGTTTCACACAAAAGCTGCAGTACATAGAAATATGTCTAAAAAAGAAAGGCATGGCCAAAAAAAAGTTTTTGCAAGTTGCACGTAAATCTAGAGGCAGTTGACATTGAAGCGGTTAGGGGTCATGAAACACTTGTAATTGAGCCTGTGTGTTACTTTGGCATTAAACAATTTCCAGTATTGTATAAAAATGGGGTTAACAGGAAAAAAAAGGAACCAGAATAGAGGCTGGAAAAGTGAGGGACACCTGTGCCAAAACTTTCAAACCTTTTCCTCCACCTATACAGCTTTTATCTCGGCCAATTAGGTACCATAAAATGCCCTTCCAGAATCAAACCCATTTTTAAAGGGTTGTCTCACTAAAGACATTAGGATAGGCCATCAATGGCCAATCAGTGGAAGTCCAATCAGTGTGCCCCCTGCTGGTTGCTAGAACAAAGTGGGAATGGCGCTAGAAAAGTGTGGCTCCTGGTCATTCATGAGACCTCCAAAAAAGCAAATTGTATTCTCCAGGAGCCAAAGGAGCACAATGCCTTCCTAGTGCTGCTTCCACTTCTAGCAATCAACGGGGGCCACGTCAGTCAGACCCCTACTAATCAAACATGATGGCATGTCTTAGCAATATATCATTAATGTTTTAGTGAGATAAACCATTGAGAGTGATACCCCAGTCTGAATAAAATTGTAGTAAACATTGAAAATACATAGTCAACCTGTCCTGAATTTTATCTATGTATCTTAACAAAAAAGGCTGTTAATAATATTCATTAGGGACTCCGCCTCTGTAAAACCCTCCCAGTTTATCGATTATCAAGTGATCTCAAAGACTCCTGAATCTGATTGGTCTGATCCCTCACTGCAGTTCCAGCCTTTAGACTCGTTCACACACAAGCCAAAACATGTAGACTCATTCACTTCAAGATGAAAGTTACTGGAGACACTAAGAAAATATATAATTTACCTGAATATTTCGACATGACAGAAGTGTGTATCTTAATTTTTTTCGGGCAAATGCATATAAAAAAAAATATCATAAAAAGTCACAAGACTATGACCAACTACACCTTAAATATGTTACCCTTTGTATCCACATCATCGGGAAATAATAACATTTTATGCACCCGTACTTGTACTTCACTTTGAGAGTTCTACTCTATTTTATGCTTAAATCAGTCTCAGTATGAGAGATTCTCCAGTTCAAAAGGGAAATGGCCTGGAATTGATACATTAAAAGGAATTATTATCTGAGGACATGGTCACATTTGTATTAGTGATTCATTTTAACAGCTGGGATCTGTGCTAACAGCAAAGTCAAATACAGTTTAGATTTCTATGATTTTTATATTATTGATTGCCTTTTATCAATAACATTCAGTACTTTTAAGTCTAAAAGAAGTTTCCTTATTAAATATATAAACTCAGATATTCATTTCCCAATACAATATGGGAGCTGTGAGAAGCTGGATGGTTATAAGGGTTGGGCTTTTCATCACCAGGAATATTGGCTAAACCACTTGACCTTCAGAAGAACACATACATTATTGTATTATTAAATTTGGAGACTAATCCACTAGACCCTCAGGAATTCACCCAAACCATTGTATATTCAGATATGGAGACTAAACCACTGGACCACCAGGAAAGCACATAAACTATTGTATCAATAAATATGGAAAGAAAACCACTGGACAACCAAAAAAGTACACAAACTACAGTATTATACCATCAGATATACAGACTAAGGCTGGGTTCACACTGAGTTTTTTGCAGGCGGAAAATCTTGCTCAAAATTCCGTTTGGAACTTTGAGTGAGATTTTGCTCTGCCTGCACGCCGATTTTCGCAGCGTTTTTTGCCCGCGTCCATTGAGCGCCGCGGGCAAAAAACGCTGCGAAATATGCTTTCTCTGCCTCCCATTGATGTCAATGGGAGGTCAGAGGCGTAAATACCCGAAGATAGGGCATGTCCTTTCTTTTTCCCGCGAGACGGTTTTTCCGCTCCCGGGAAAAAAACGCCTCCGCCTCCCATTGAAATAAATGGGAGGCATATTCGGCCATTTTTTGGCACGCTTTCCGACGCAGTTTCCGTGTAAAAATACTCAGTGTGAACTGGCCCTAAATCAATACTCCACCAGGAAATGACACAAACCATTGCATCTTCAGATATGAAGACTAAACCACTGGGCCACCAGAAAAGCACATAAACTATTGTATCAATAAATATGGAAATGAAACCACTAGACCACCAGGAAAGCACACAAACCGCACAAACACAGACAACAAAAAAAGTACACAAACTACAGTATTATACTAAACCAAAAAAGCGCCTCCACGCACGTTTCACTAAGTATTCCTCAGAGAGCGTGGCTAGAAGTGTACAGGGGGAAGTGAATATAGGGGCTTCGGGCCAATAGGAAATTATTGTGGATACTTCCAGGTGTAAGGAATTATGCTAATTACATCTGAGGGAACAGGAAGAGGACGGGTGATCCAAGGCAGTCATGTGACCCCCATCAGATGATCATACGAGTAAATTGTAGATCCTAGCCGCCACTACCCATGACAGGTCCCACATCCAACAACGGGACCCCGATGAGGGGAAAGGACATCACCCATCGGGATCACGTGATCAGGAAGAGATCCCGCATGTGCACAATAGCGACGGACATGTTTTTGGTGGATATATACAGGTCCATAAAGCATGACCAGAAAGAATGGTTATAGTTGATCATAATATTAGGAGGCATAGTACCTTTGTTTGGGAAAAGTGTAGAAAAGACACAAACAGTGTCAATGTAGTAAAAAATAATAATAGACGATATTGCCACGATCACATGAACCTCTTGCATCCATGGGCACTTATATCGATAGCCGGATCACCAGATATGTCCCAAGCCACTGCCGCATCGTACGTGTGCATGAGAGACCACCGCCCGCAGACCCGTGCGGACCAATCCGCGATAGCGGGGGCATCACAGACACACCCACAAAGTGGGGGCAACAGCTCAGGACCAGGGAACAAACCAAAGAAAAAAGCGCACCTGCAGAGGACAAGCAAAGGTAGTCTAGTGAAAATGTGTCATAGACTGTATATATATATATATAAATATCAATAGTGTAAGTGGTTCTACTGAATGTAATGGTGCATAAGGACCTATAAGGAAAGAGATCGTGACTGAAAGGAAAATGGAATCAGACAGATACATGACTATAGTGACATGAAAAGTTTTACCATTTAAATCCAAAGGAAAAGTGATACAAAAACCAAATTAAGCTGATGCCAAAAAATATATATATAATCTCCGTATGCATCAGGACTATGAGAACACAAAAAAACGACAGAGCTTGTTAGAGTTACAATGTCAAAACGCAGATCGTGACGGTACTATGTGCCAAAATTAATTGGCCACTACTTGGTTAAAACAAGAATACTAATACAATGCATAATCAAACCGCCTCCAATCTTACAACCATAAAATAAGGTGCTTATGTGCCATAGAATCCAAATTTTTAATTAATACCCTAATAAAATAGTTGTCAACATACAGATTGAATAGAATCAGACAATGTAAATATATTGGAATGAACTAAAAGCAGATCCCGAATTCACGGATCACGATTTATGGATTCTTCTGAATCTCGACACTCCAATGGATATACACACCCCATAATTAGAAAGAAGATACATCTATAAACTAAACAAAAAAAACAAAAATTTAAATCAGAATCAGAATACGTAATATTAACCTTCAGCCATAAAAAGAAGACATTACAGAAAGGCATTGCACCCAAAGCTTACATTATGCCCCAAAGGGGCCAAGGTGCCCAATTTGTGGCTCCATCTACTTTCCATTTGGGCCAATCTCTTACTTCCATTGCCTCCTCTAGATCATAGGTGAAACTTATCATTTCCTCTAAATTTACGTTGTTTCGAGTTGCTCCCGTGGAATATTTTAAAATGTTTGGGCAATGTTTTAAGTTTAAGAAGATATTTTTCCCCTTTGGCCTTTCCTATGTCTCTTATATGCTCTCACACTCTTACTCTAAACTCCCTCGTGGTGAGACCAATGTAAATTTTCTTACAAGGGCAAGTTGCATAGTAGATCACAAACATGGAGCTACATGAGATATGTTGTGTCATTTTATATCTATTTTACTGCGTTAAGTCTTCACAATCGACGACTCTCTCGATATTGGCACAGGCCTTGCACACGCCACACGTATAGCATCCCCATTTTGGACTTTTCGTACCAGAGAAATTAGCCATTTGAGGAACATAATGACTATATACTAGCTGGTCTTTGAGATTTTGTGCCCTTCTTGCTGTTAATTGTGGGATTGGAGGTAAGTTATTTTTAAGTGTTGGGTCAGATAAAAGAACTGGCCAATGACGGCTAAATATTCCTACCAAAACATGTCCGTCGCTATTGTGCGCATGTGGAATCTCTTCCTGATCCCGATGGGTGGTGTCCTTTCCCCTCATCGGGGTCACGTGGTCGGATGTGGGACCTGTCATGGGCAGTGGTGACTAGGATCTACAATTTACTCTTATGATCATCTGATGGGGTCACATGACTGCCTCGGATTACCCGTCCTCTTCCCGTTCCCTCAGATGTAATTAGCATAATTCCTTAGATCTGGAAGTATCCACAATCATTTTCTATTGGCCCAAGGCCCCTATATCCACTTCCCCCTGTATCCTTCTAGCCACGCCCCCTAAGGAATACTTACTAAAACGTGCGTGGAGGCGCAGTACACGTGCAAGAATCATTCAGTTACATTGATAAGTACGTTTTTACATGAACTGACTCTGGTTCACAGCAAACTCTTGTCTGTTTTACTTTCCGTTACGTTTGATGCGAAATCTGATGTCTGATACTCAACATTTATTGCACTATATTGAATACTTACCGGTTATGTGTTTGGAACATATTTTTCTTACACTCACATTAATATATAGTTTTATTTGTATCTGAAAAAAGGTCATTGATGTAACCAATCACTATCACAGCATCGGATGTACATCTCTTCCTTTTGGGTTACTGACACTCTTTGCATCGTACTAGGACTAAGGCCCCATGCACACGAACCTGCTGTTGCGGCCGCAATTCCCCCGAAAATCCACGGGAGAATTGCGTCCCCATTCATTACTATAGGGCCATGCACACGACCGTGGTTTCCACGGTCCGTGCATGGCCCAGGAGCCCGGACCGCAGAAAGAACAGGCATGTCTTTTTATGGCCGTGTTCTGCGGTCCATGTTCATAGGAAATAATGGACGTGGCCATGTGCACGGCCCATTAAATGCGGGTGGCTCACGGGTGTCACTACGCTGCCGGCCGACTTGAAAATCACGGCGGTGCACATGGCTACAGTCTTGTGCATGAGGCCTAACATGTATGAGGCCTAACATGTATTTTAGGAGTCATGGCTATCTCACTAGTACTTACCATCAGTTCCAGCGTTGTACTTGTTTTATGTTGGCGTCCTCTTGGATACCTTTTATATTTATAGTTACATATGTCTAACATTCATGTTGTTTTTTAAGGATTCAAAATAAAATCTATCTTTTATACATACATGGCAACTTTTATGCTCCCATTTGGGTCTTTTTTGGTTTGATATTTATCTGGGAGTTGAAACCACCATAACATTGTTATGGATCATTTATGAGTATATACTGTATTATACTATCAGATATACAGACTAAATCAATAGTCCACCTGGAAATCACACAAACCATTGTATCATCAAATATGGAGACTAAACCACTAGACCACCAGGAAAGCACATAAACTATTGTATCATTAAATATGGAAATGAAACCACTGGATCAACAGGAAAGTACACAAACTACCGTGTTATACCATCAGATATACAGACTAGATCAATGGCTGTAACCATGTGGACCCACTGGGTTACTCCACCGGATTGGTGTAGGGCCACCTCTAAGGGCGTTGTCTAAGCAGTCTCCCCAGTCTTCACCCTTTAACTCTTATACAGGGATCCGGTCTTCGCTGCGGGAAGACTGCCAGGTCGCTACCTCTTGAGGTGGTCCCAATGGAGTAGCTGCTGGCCAAACAGAAGCTAGGCAGGCACAGGCAGATGGTACATTGGTGGTAGCAGGATGCAGGCTAGTGCCAGACAGTGGATGCAGGCTAGTGCCGAATTACTGGAAGCATGCTGGTGCCGGATTACTGGAGGCAGGCTGTTGCCGGATTACTGGAAGCACGCTGATGCCGGATTACCGTAGGCAGGCTAATGGCGGATTACTGGAGGCAGGCAGGTGCCCGATTACTGGAAGCCGACACAGGGTACAGGATACCGACAGGTAACAGACTCAGGAACTTTCGCAGGATAACACAATGTTTGTCCAACTTTGCTCAGGCACGGACGCAGAGGGCAGACTAATTTATAAAGCCCTGGGTGGGCAAGGATAGGCTGGGGACACTTTTACTGCCTATAGGCACTGTACAGGAGAGGAGGCACGGAGCAGAGGTCACCGGCATCCCTGAGATGGGAGACACTGGCGAGCATGAACAGACCGTTGGCCGCAGCTGCCGGAGGGAGAGAGATGTCGGTCAGCGGCCGCTGGCACTACAATAGCCCCCAAGGAAAACACAAACCATTGTATATTGAAATATGAAATCTAAACCACAGGACCCCCAAGAAAGTCCACAAACTGTTGTATCATTACATATGGAAACTAGACCGGTAGACCACCAGGAAAGCCGACAAATCAGTGTATCATCATATATTGAGACTAGACCACCAGGAAATAACACAAATCAGTGTGTCATCAGCAGTGGCGGATTAAGTAGACCATAGGCCCTGGGCTATTACCCAAACTTGGGCCCCCCCTTCCGCACCACCGCTCTGCCGCGTCGTAACTACTTTTAGCACTACCTTTTTAGGCAAGCATTAACAAATGAGTGTTACGATTCCTCTTGTCACAGGGCTGTGTCCCTACATACTGACAGTATCACACTGTGCTGGGACACATCCTCCTGACAAGGGGAATTGTCTATTAGTCCTGGACTGCAGAAAGACTTTTTGTGAAATACAAGGATTTCCTATAATAAACATGTCAGGAGAGGTGACTCATTCTCTATAAATCTAGTGACTCACAGGTGACGACGTCTCAGATTCTAGTCGTTTTTTCCTCTTTTCTTCTCCATCCGGTCTAGAGTTCATGACGAATACTCCCGGCCATGACCCATTTCTGCAGAATTTGCCACTCAGATGTCTTCGGCTCCTCACTTTTGCAATATTTCACACCTATAAACAAAAATAAAATTATCATGGTGCCACATACTGTGCCCCTAAATAGTGTCATACAGTTATCCCCTCCCCCTTGTATATAGGCCCACACAGCGCTACCCTACCTCTTGTATATAGGGCCACCCAGCACTTCCCCCTTGTATATAGTGCAACGGAGAACTCCCCCCCTTGTATATAGTGTCACGGAGCACTCTCCCCCTGATCGAATATATACATAGTGCTACCCCCACCTAAAAAAATAATATATTTTACTTACCTTGCTCCGTTCCCGCGGCGTCCGCTCCATCTGGACGCATGTGAATCCTCCGGACTAGACGCATGCGCAGACCGGCGTGATGCCATACCTCATCACGCTGGCCTGTGCAGGGAAACTTCCCAGCGTCTTATAGGCTGCAAGCCGAACGTGGCCTGCAGCCTATAATATTCATATTGTATCTGAGTCCTGAGGACTCCGATACAAATGAATGTGGCTGCCGCTAGCACTGGGGCCCCCTCCGGTGCTAGCGACGCCACCGGGCATGAGGGGGCCCGTGCGGTCATGTGCAGTTCGGGCACCGAACCGCCCTAATGATGATCCGCCACTGGTCATCAGATATAAACACTAAACCACTGGACCAAAGTTATAAACATAATATCATCAAATAAGGACCTTAAGTCACTGAAACACCAGGAATGTGTCCAAACCCCCAGAAAGAACTGCACAAAAATCGTGCAGAAAACATGAATACGCACTTAGTGCTTCCTCAGACAAGTGTATTACACCTGTATCCATATTACAAACGTGTCGCCCCGTGGTTTTACTGAGCTAAATTTGGATCACTAAAGGGACTGGACTGAAATAGGTATGGGAGGCCTGAAGTACCATATGTACCCTATTTGATGTCATTTTTTTTAAGGCACCATGTGGCACTAGGTCTGTATTGGTTCAGAGCGCACAAGATAGAAGGAGGTGCACGGATAGGGTCCCAACCCAACTGTATATGTAGAAATATCCGGCACACAAACAAATGTGGTTCAATTTTTCGATTTTATTAGATTTGATGCCATGGGCAATGCACGCACATTGCCCATGGCATCAAATCTAATAAAATCGAAAAATTGAACCACATTTGTTTGTGTGCCGGATATTTCTACATATGTGGCACTAGGGGCAGTTTTAGGGGGCAATGGGGGCAATCCTCCAAGAGCAATCCTCCTAGAGCACTGAGCTGATTGTTTTAACAGGCCACTATGTATTGGATTTATCTGTTAGCGGAACATTTTGACAATACTTCTGTTTCTTGTTCCCTGGCTTCAGGAGCCAATGCTCTGGTGTGCTTTGGCGCTAGGAGTTAGGAGTAGGGTAAGTATGTGAGTGTCTGGTCTGAGCTCATGGGTCATCTCTGGTGTCTGGATTGTGGTCTCGTCTGGGGTCGCTTCTGGGGTCATCTCTGAGGTCTGGTCTCTGGATTCTGGTCTGCAGTCATCTCTGGGGTCTGGTCTCTGGGGTCTAGTTTGCGGTCATCTCTGGGGTCTGGTCTGGTGTGGTTTCTGGGGTCATCTTTGAGGTCTGGTCTGCCGTCATCTCTGGGGTCTGGTCTGGGGTGGTTTCTGGGGTTTTCTCTGAGGTCAGGTCTGTGGTCACCTCGGGGGTCTAGTCTGGGGTGTTTTTTCTTGGGTCATCTCTGGGGTCTTGTCTCTGGGGTCTAGTCTGCAGTCATCTCTGGGGTCTGGTCTCTCGAATCTGTTCTGGTCTTTGTAGCCTGGGCTCTGGGACCTGGTCTAGGGACTGGTCTAGTCTGGGGTCTGAATTAATACAGGGGTCTGATTTAATTTGGGGTCTAGTGTCTGAATTTATTTGTATTTCTATAGAGGCATGGGATGGCTACAAGAGCGAGGGGCCAAATATGTCTCGGTAGAAAACTGCAGTCATCAGGAGAAGTCGCCATGGCGCTCTGTGCCAGATGTAGAATAAAAGGAATGAGAATTACTCCCATCAGAGAAGATGTCACCTGCGAGTCACTGGATTTATAGAGGAACTGTCACCTCTCCTGACATGTCTGTTGTAGAAAATCCTTGTATTCCCCATTAATCAATCTGAAGCATTTTTTGCTTAGATCTCTGTATTGTGACTTTCCTTTGTTATTCCTCCTGGGAATGTTTGAGTAAGGGTTGGCCTACCTTCAGACTTTTTGTAAAGCAACTAATTATTTTTAACTTTGGAGCTGCAGCTCACTCTATAGATAAAATAAATCAGTAGTGCTACAGAAAGTCTCTATGTAGCCCAGGGCTATTTAACCTAACTCAGTGTTACCATTCCTCTTGTCAATATGATGTTTCCTTACACAATCTGATACAGTCAGCAAAAATTTGACAGTGTCAGTGTGTAGGGACTCAGCCCTTTGACAAGGGGAATTGTAACACCCAGTTATTAATTTATTCATACATTTCCAGGAGGAATAACAGAGGAACGGCAAAATACAAATTTATAAGAAAAGGTCCTTCAGAATTGTTATTTCATGTATTTACAAAAACAGACATGTCAGGAGAGAGAACAGGTCGTATTTAATTGTCATGTATTCTGCCTGTGACTGCTGATCAGTACTGTCGTCTCTTGTTACTCTGCAGCGTGATAATACTCCTTGAGCGTCAGTATAGAATTGGTATCTGACCACTATATGGTCTGCAACGTGATAATAATCTGCAGACCACCAGTATAGACCTCGTATCTGACCACTGTTTGGGGGTATTATTGGCGCGCTAATGGTGCGGTTTAAATAATTATTTTTTTGGATCATTTCTTTATTTTTTGTCAAAAATAAGCAATACAGAGATCTATAATACAGGTCACAATACTTAGACTGTATACAAATTGTGGTTTACATATTTAAGGGCTATATACACCTTATAAAACAGCTTATAAAACAGTCTATCAGTGCGATTGGTGCAACTTTCTAATTACTTTTTATTAAAAATTATTTTTACTTTTGGGAGATACAGCTGCTTTATATCCTGTAGACAGAGCAGCTGTATCTATCGCTGAGACCTGAATCCGTCAGGTCAGCGGGACTGACGGGTTCAGTGTCAGTGGGTCTTGCGTGTCTCTGACACGCATAATCCACCAGTTGTCCATCGCATCTAAGTTATGAACAAAGATGTGATGGATAACAGCTCGATCCTGCGTGTCAGACACACGCAGGACCCGCTGACACTGAACCCGTCAGTCCCGCTGACCTGACGGATTCAGGTCTCAGCGACAGATACAGCTGCTCTGTATACAGGATACAAAGCAGCTGTATCTCAAAAAGTAAAAATAATTTTTAATAAAAATTAATTTGAAAGTGGCACCAAACACACTGGTAGACATTTTTTATTTAAAAAATAAATTGTTTTCAAAGGTGTACATAGCCGTTAAGTAAGTAACGAGGGGCGTAAACACATAAAGTTAAGTTTGCTGCAGCGCACACTGTTTTTCTGCCCCCACTAGATTCCAATATTAGAACTGTTTCTTTAACACCTTAAGGCCGGATTCACACGAGCGTGTGCCTTTTGCGCACGCAAAAAACGCTGCGTTTTGCCTGCGCAAAAGGCACTTGACAGCTCCGTGTGTCAGCAGCATATGATGCGCGGCTGTGTGATTTTCTCGCAGCCGCCATCATTATGACACTCTGTTTGTATGTTTGTAAACAGAAAAGCACGTGGTGCTTTTCTGTTTTCATTCATACTTTTGACAGCTGTTGCGCGAATCACGCGCGTCCCACGGAAGTGCTTCCGTGTGGTGCGCGTGATTTTCACGCACCCACTGACTTCAATGGGTGCGTGATGCGCGAAATACGCCGAAAGAACGGACATGTCGTGACTTTTTCGCAGCGGACACACGCGACGTCAAAATCACGCAACTGTCTGCACGGCCCCATAGACTAACATAGGTCTGTGCGACGCGCGGGAAAATCACGCGCATTGCACGGACGTATATCCCGTTTGTCTGAATAAGCCCTTATGCAAAGACTAATGTTGGGACTTCAAGAGATATTTACATAAAATGTTTTTGTTTTTTTTTGCGTTTTTATGTGAAAAAAAAACAACCTCTCAAAACTGTGCAAAAAAGATTGACTTCTTTTTTAGATGATTTTTCGAGAATCAAAGCAGTCATTGGAAACAACTCCACTGTAAGGCATCATTTACACGAGCGTAATATACGCGTGTGCTTTTGACGCGTGTCGTACTCACCTATATCAGTCTATGGGGCAGTGCAGACAGTCCGTGAGTTTTGCGCAGCGTTAGTCTGCTGCGTAAAACTCACGACATGTTCTATATTTCGCCGTTTTTTCCGCATCACGCACCCATTGAAGTCAATGGGTGCGTGAAAACCACGCAGGTCGCACGGAAGCACTTCCGTGCGAACTGCGTGATTCGCGCAACCGCTGTCAAACTCTGAATGTGAACAGAAAAGCACCACGTACTTTTCTGTTTACAAACATCCAAATGGAGTGTCATAATGATGGCGGCTGCGAGAAAATCACACAGCCACGCATCATATGCTGATGCCACACGGAGCTGTCAAGTGCATTTTGCGCACGTAAAACACCGCGTTTTTTGCGTGCGCAAAACGCACACGCTCGTGTAAATCAGGCCTAAGGGTATGTTCACACTGAGTGTTTTCAGCTGTTTTTCGGGCCGTAAGCGTCCAGAAAATGGCTGAAAAATCGGAAGCAGGACGCCTCCAAACATCTGCCCATTGGTTTCAATGTGAAAAACGGCGTTCTCTTCCGACGGGGCGTTTTTTACGGCGCCTTTTTTCAAAACGGCCGTGTAAAAAAACAGCCGCGAAAAATGTCAATTCTTGAGCCGTTTTTGGAGCCGTTTTTCATTCTCTATAGAAAAACCGCTTCAAAAATGGCCGTTAAAAACGCAGCGAAAAACGCAACTTTGATTAAAAAATGTCTGAAAATCTCCCTTGAAAACAGCTCCGTATTTTCAGACGTTTTTGAGTTTGTGTGTGCACATACCCTTAGGCCCAGTTACCACGGAGCTTATTGGCACGTTTTTTTTTACACGGAACCCGCGTCGGAAAACACGGCAAAAAACAGACCAAAATGCCTCCTATTGATTTCAATGGGAGACGGAGCCGTTTTTTTCCCACTAGCGGAAAAAACGGCTCGCAGGACAAAGAAGCGACATGCCCTATATTTGGGCGTTTACGTCTCTGACCTCCCATTGACATCAATGGGAGGCAGAGAAAGCGTATTTCGCTGCCTTTTTGCCCATCGGCGCTCAATGGCCGTGGGCAAAAAACGCTGCGAAAAACGGCTTGCAGGCAGAGCAAAATCTGCCTCAAAATTGCAAACGGAATTTTGAGGCAGATTTTCTAGGGAAAACCGCTCCTGATTTTTAGCCGTTGTTTTTTAGCAACTCGCGTTTTAGCAACTCGGGTGATTCCTCCACAAAGACCCGCAGCAGAAAATCAACAAATTAAATTCCGCACCGCAGGTCAGTTTATTAACGTTTACGCTGCGTTTTTTTCCCGCTGCGCGGGCATGCGATTTTTTGAATCTCATTCACTTTGCTGCTACTGTAAACGCTGCAGAATTTCTGGGAACCCGGACATAGGTCTTATTCAAACGTGCGTATTTCATGTCCGTGTGCTGTCCGTTTTTTTCACGGACACCACACGGACCTATGAAAATCAATGGGGCTATTCAGACATGCGTTTTGTTTTTTTCACACAGCGTGTTTTCGTTGCTCGAAACTCACTGCGTGTCCTATTTTGGTGCGTTTTTGCGCAGCACGCACCCATTGAAATCAATGGGTGTGTGGAAATCACGGACAGCACATGGACGTCTTCCGTCTGTCTGTGGTTCACGCTCCGGTTGCTAAAGAAATGATGAGGAAAAAAGAAATAAATAAAAAAAATGTGCAGCAACATCGACATCAAAAACTGACGCCACGCGGAACTGCAACGCAGCAAAACGGACAAGTTCGTGTGAATCTAGCCTGAGGCCTTATTTATAATGAGTTTGTTTTGTGCGTGTACATTCGTGTACGGTGCGCATATGCGTTTTTTATGTGCGTATGTCATCCGTATGTCACTCGTGTTTTACGTCAGCAAAAATAACTGAAGGAGGTGTTTTTTTATTTTCCTCATCATTTCTTTAGCAACTGTTGCGTGAAAAAAACGGACATCACATGGACGCGAAATACGCTCGACCTGTATAAGGTCTTACAAATACTATACACAACGTTTACGCAAAACCAGTCAAAAACAATCATACTTACCCAGGACGCCTTCCTTCTTCGTGCTATCCGGCTTCCAGGAATGATGTTGTATCCCATGTGACCGCTGCAGCCAATCATAACCTGCAGCGTCACATGGCCTGAAATGTCATCCAGGGAGGCCGGAGCGGACGTCGGAGGATGGAGGCGGTAAGTACGTGCGCTTAATTATGCAGCGAAAATTTCCGTCTGAAAAATCGCTCCACAATGTGGTGCGATTTTTCGGACGGAACGTCCTGCGGGTTCCAGGTCGGACACGCTGCGTGATTTTTAGGCAGCGTATCCGTTCCGTGGGAAACCGGCCTAATGGAGCAATTAAATTAGACTTTTTGGCCACATTTTTTTCAGAGCGGAGCACATCAATTCCTGCTGCGGAAAGTGGACTCAGTTGCTGCGTTTTTCAGAGGAGACGTCACCATCTCCCAACATTGTGAAAAACGCCGCTAAATAAGCACCATTATCTGCAGTCAAAAACTGCAGGAAATTGTGAGTTTTTGCCGCAACGGAACGTCTGATACTTTCAACGGCATTGCTGCAGACATTTTCTGCAACAATTCCGTTGTGTGTGGACAAGCCCTGAGGACATTGCTGTTTATGCAATTCTCTAATTTTGAGGTCTCCACCCCCTCCAGAGTGCTCATGAATGAGCAGGATTGGGCTCACCTGTGGCCGGTAGATCCCCGGCCGCTCACACAGTCCTAATTCCAAAATAACTGATCCAACTACGTCCAGATTTCTGTAGGTTTCAGATGGCTGCAGCGGAGGAAAGAGGCCGAGGCAGTGACCCTCCAGTGAGCGCTGTGCACCCTGAGGTGAGATTTACTCCCAGTTTTGGGGAATTTTATCCAAACTGCCGTGTTTTTGCTGCAATTATGGCGGAAACGGACCAAAATAACGACTGTAAAAATACCCATCTTTCTTATTTTTTGTCCACTCCTGTGTTTGGCTCAAAAGACAAAGTCAGAAACTGCACCAAAACTGCGTGTGAACCTGGCCTTATTGCAGTTTTTGAAGCGACAGCCAGGAGTGAATACATAAAATAGAGTAGAATCGTATCTATATACTTCCCCTCCCTATGTGACCCACTCCTGGCTGTGGCTTTGAAAATTGCACTGTGTGGCTAAGGCCTGATGGGGACCTCTGGGAGTTTTGATCCTCATGCATTATTAATGGGCGCAGGTGGAGTGGTAGGCGGCCATCTAGAGCACCGTTGAGGAGTGGGGGTGCAATTTATGGGTTATAAAAGAAGCCAACAAAACCTCTAAGACGGGTGAGTGCAGCCAAGAGGAAAGCTGCAGGTGGCAGTGGACCCTATGGGTGCATTTACGTGAGTTGTTTTTGTCCGCGCGCTAATTCTATGTTCACACGCTTAACCAAAAACGTCTGAAAATACGGAGATGTTTTCAAGGGAAAACAGCTCCTGATCTTCAGAAGTTTTTTAAGCCACTCGCGTTTTTCGCTGCGTTTTTTTTTTTTTTTTATGGTTGTTTTTGGAGCTGTTTTTCTATAGTCAATGAAAAACTGCTCCAAAAACGGCTCAAGAAGTGACCTGCACTTCTTTTTCGCGGGCGTTTTTTTACGCGGCTGTTTTTCAAAACGGCCGCGGAAAAAAACGGCCTGTTGGAACAGAACGCTGTTTTTCCCATTGAGATCAATGGGCAGATGTTTTTGGAGGCGTTCTGCTTCCGATTTTTTTCCGGCCCGAAAATAAGCCGTGTGAACGTACACTCAAAGTCGCAGAAAAACAACGTGCGGTTTTACCACAGTTTGCAGCGGTTTTTGCCTGTGGGGTGTTTTACAGGTAAAAAAAAACCTCTCCGCCAAAAACTGCACCGCAAACTGAGGTATAATCGCTTTGATGCCTCTTTTACCGTGCGGCCAAAAATGACTCGTGTAGTCCCGGGATGATGCTGCAGCAATCACATGGGATGAAACATCCTCCTGAGAGGCCGGCCTGGAAGAATAACAGGAGATGGCGTCGCTGTGACAATGCCTGGGTTAGAAGCATAAACTTGCGATTCCGCCACAAAAGTCGCAACACTTGGCTATTTGTTGTGGGTTTTACATCAGCTCTGAATTTAATGGGAACAATTCGCAACAGAAAAGAAACGAAAACGCAGCGTCAATTTATGAACCTTTTTGTTTTCGTTTTTTTTTGCCGCAGCGTATACGTGAAGTTTTTTTAAATCTCGTCCATTTTGCTGCTACTGTGAACATTGCTCCCAACCGTCCCAGATCCAGCGGGACAGTCCCGGTTTTTCACTGATGTCCCGCCCTGCCCCAGAACCTCCCTGTTGCCAGCCACGCCTCCCTGCAACGACTCTGCCTGCGCTCAGTGTGACCACGTTACTGTGACACTCGGCGCAACACAGCAGCAGTCTGCCTGGAGCGGGTGAGCGGAGCAGACACACCAGAGTGGAGCACTGCAGAGAAAATAAGCCACAGGACAGTGAGCAGAGAGTTTTTAAACAATTTAGTGCCTGGGAACACATGACATTATTTTATGATTTCAGAAACTCTTGTCTCCAGGCACATTCTTTTCAGGATAGGCCATCAATCGCTGATCGCTCGGGGTCCGACTCCCGCTGCCCCCACCGATTTCAGCTTTTTTGAAGGGGCAGCAGCACTCATACGAGCGCTGTGGCCCCTTCATTTCTACTTGCTCACTGTGAATCGACACGGATGTAGCGACAATACACAGTATTGCAGTCTTCTCCTATTCACTTCAATGGTAGAAGGCTGCGATACTGTGTGGCTTCACAGTGAGCAAGTAGAAAAGAAAGGGAAGCAGCACTTGTACGGCTGGGGCTCCGGGGGTCAGACCCCGACCAATCAGCTATTGATGGCCTGTCCTGAGGATAGGCCATACATTTTTAGGGACTGGAAAACCCCTTTAAAGGGGTTTTTCCATAACTACATGTATCCCCTATCCACAGGATAGAAGATACATGTGTGATTGCTAGGGGTCTGGCCACTGGGTCTGACCGAAATTCCCCCGTGCTACATAAGAATGAAGCGCTGATGCACTTGCTCGACCATTGCTCCATTCATGTTTATGGAGCTGCCGTCCCATACAAATGAATGGAGGGCTGGCCACTTCGGGGGACATTCGGTCCACAGTTCTTATCGCTGGGGACCAGAGTGGTCGAACCCCCAGCGATCACACACACTGTGGATAGGGGATACATGTGTTTGAGAACCCCTTTAGCTTGTATATGACGTTTCAGAAGTTCATTGACGTCTAGTTTATATTGCGGCGCAGGGGAGAAGACAGAAGTCGCTGTAGGTGAGTATAAGATTTTTTTATTTTTCATATTACTAATAGAGATGAGCGAACCGGGACAATCGAACCTGGTTTCGGTCCGAACATCGGGAAATGTTCAGTTCGCAGCGAATCCGAACTTCACCGGGTTCGGCCGAACCTGTTTTGACCGAACCCGGCTACATTTTGGCGCCTGCCACATGTTAGATGTAAAATGGAGGATTTCACAATATCACCTGACATCAGGCTACCCCATAATACCTTGCAAACGGCTCTGCCAGCCAATCGGGAGGCAGCATAGGGGCGGGCTCAAGCCTGCAATAAAAGTCTATGCATGGAGCTCAGCGGCCATTTTACAGACAGGAGCTGTAGGGATAGCATCTCTGTGCAGTTAGGGAAAGCTTTAGGAATCTAAAAGCCAGGAATCCAGCAATCGAAGGGGCTCATCCACTACAGCGGGAGTCTACTCTCAACTTCCAAATTGCAATACAAATTCTCCATTTGCCAAGCCGGTGTGTGAATAAGCTTTTAGAAGGGGCTCATCCCTGGCCGTTAACATAACAATCCAACTTGCAATACAGGTAGCCTTTGAAGTACTTAAACCTACTTAAGCCTTTGTAGTACTACAACGCCCAGCATTCCCTGAGTGCACCGTGGCGTGGCTGATATAAATTCTCATTCATTGCCATTTGCCAAGCCAGTGTGTGAATACGCTTTTAGAAGGGGCTCATCCCCGGGGTTTTGATTCAACTTGCTGCACTCCAGCAGTGAAATGTCTGGTAAAAAAAGGTTGTGAAAGGACAGGGTAGAGGAAAAAACACCCATGCCGTGTCCTCTTCCAGTCCAAATGTTGGATCTGTTGGTGCCAGACCCAGTACCAGCATTTGTGGCACAAGACATGTGCCCAGTTCCACTAGTAGTAGCAGCAGCCATGTGCCTGCTGGTAGTAGTAGCAGTATCAGCAAGCCAGACTTGTCCATCTCCTCCGGTGGGCGGGTTACTTTAGACAATACGGCCATGGTGGACTGGTTGGCTGGCTCGCGGTCATCTCAGCAGGAAGACTCTGACGATTTTGGCTTCAAGCCAGGTTTCGTTGGATTCCAGATCCTCTACAGTTCCTTGGCACAGTGACAGTAGTAATATGGGTATTTCTAGCATTTCCATTCCATCATCTATGTCTTCACTCCCCCTTCCTAGCGGGAAGCCATCTTTCCTGAGAGTCCTAAGAGACATCTCCTCGGGTGCGAAGGAAGATACTGAACAACATAGTGATGATTTGTTTTCCGCGAGTCAGCCAACGCAGTGTGTTGTGGAGGTGGAAGCGGTGTCCGAGACGCATAGCTGTAGTAGTGGGGGTGTTGGTGGTAGCCGTGGTGGCAGACGCAGTAATGAGGGGGGGCATGGAGCCCGCCATGATGTCACATCACATTCACAACACAGTGACAGAAGTGGCGGGGATGATGAGGAGGGCTATGATGATGTTGTTTTAGACAGGACGTGGGAACCAGGTGACGAGGTGATGACGGCGTCCGAGGAGGAGGGTAGTAGTGGCGGCACTGGCCGTGATAAACAGCCAAGTCGAGGTAGGGGCAGAAGTCAATCTGCAATACGTTGCAGCGGTAGGGTCAGCTCAGGAGCCGGTGACGGCGACACTGCTGCTACTGGTGTAGGCTCCCGAAAAAAGCCTGCCAGACAAGGGGCAAGCTCGGGTGGTGGTGGATGTGGTACTACCTCTTTACGGTAGTCTGCCGTGTGGAAATTTTTCTGTACCTTCCCGGAGGACGAAAACATGGCACAGTGCCGTATCTGCAAGCAGAAAGTAAGGCGTGGGCAGGGCAGCAATGTAGGAACTACCACTCTACGTAAACACATGGAGCGGCATCACAAGGCCATGTGGGACAATCGACATGCCCCACCATCATCATGTACATCTAATGAAGACCCCTCTGCAGCTGCTGCTGCTGCTCCGAGTCCCTGTCATCTAAGTAGTAGCCAGGCCTTATCCACCATGTCGTTGTCATCATCATCATCACTGTCATCTAGTGCTCCTCCTACGTCCCGTCAGATATCCATTACGGAATCGTTGTCCAATAAGCAACAATATATACCCAGTAATCCACTTGTCATGCGGCTTAATTCACACCTGGCTAAGTTGTTGGTGGTGCAGTCGCTGCCGTACCACCTGGTCGACTCCGCCGGCTTCAAGCAATTGATGGCGTGCGCTCAGCCTAGGTGGCGAATACCTAGCCGACATTACTTCTCCGAAACAGCTGTCCCTGCCTTGCACAAGCACGTGGAGGAAAAGGTGTTCCAGTCCTTGCAATTATCCGTGTGCACAGGGGCGTAACTAGGAAATACTGGGCCCCATAGCAAACTTTTGACTGGAGCCCCCCCTCCCCTGGGTGTCACACAACCCCCCCCCCCTTGTAGATAGTGACTTTTTTACAGCCCCCCCTCTGTAGATAGTGCCATACATCGCCCTGTAGGGAACGCCATACAGCCCCCGCCCTGTAGGGAACGCCATACAGCCCCCGCCCTGTAGGGAACGCCATACAGCCCCCGCCCTGTAGGGAACGCCATACAGCCCCCGCCCTGTAGGGAACGCCATACAGCCCCCGCCCTGTAGGGAACGCCATACAGCCCCCGCCCTGTAGGGAACGCCATACAGCCCCCGCCCTGTAGGGAACGCCATACAGCCCCCGCCCTGTAGGGAACGCCATACAGCCCCCGCCCTGTAGGGAACGCCATACAGCCACCCCCCCCCCCGTAGGGAACGCCATACAGCCACCCCCCCCCCCGTAGGGAACGCCATACAGCCACCCCCCCCCCCGTAGGGAACGCCATACAGCCACCCCCCCCCCGTAGGGAATGCCATACAGCGTCCCCCCTCCCAACAAAAATGCGACCTACAGTGTGTCCTACAAAATACATGTATCCCCTCCCCACAGGATCTCTGACTTCCGGGGTCTGTGTCGGCAGCTCAATAAAAATGAAAGAAGCGCTGGTCACGCATGCGCACAAGCACGACCGGCGCTCCATTCATTTCTACGGAGCTGCCGACACAGACCCCGGAAGTCCGAGGTTTGTGATGGAGAACTTCAGGGGACTTTCAGTCTCCCGTTCTCCCTATCGCTGCCAGCGATCACACATGTATCCCCTATCCTGTGGATGTCCTGTGGAGAGGGGATACATGTCCTGTGGAAAGGGGGATACATGTCCTGTGGAGAGGGGGGGGGGGATACATGTCTTTTGCTCTATTTTGCGCCTTCAGGACCAGACACCGTTTAGCCATTTTTAGCACGTGTTAGCTAAATGGCTATAACTTTTTTATTTGTTGGGCTAACGACGTTTTTTCCGTAGACAATGCAGGTTTCATTTTTTTTTATCGTTTTTATACACACCTTTTTTGCTATTTTAGAATTTTTATTCATAAAGTTTGAAAATAATAGTAAAAAAATAAGCTTTTATACGTTTGAGCTATTTATTTATTTTTGGTAATAACCTACTTTTACCCTAAAATAGACCTTTTATTTGGAATCGCCATTGTCTACCGTAAATTTTTATATATTACATGTCTATATTGGGGTAATTGGGTCAGCGCTAGCGTTACAACAATGATTGGCGGGGGGACGTTTTTTTTTTTTGGGGTGGGTATTTTATGTGTATTTATTATTTACATTTTTTTTGCACTTTACTTTATTATTTTTTTATTACTATGGTCTGTCCCTCTAAGGTCAAAGACCACCTTTGGGGAACTTTATATATATTTTTTTCTTTCTTTTACACCATGTTTTTCCCCTGTAACTGGAGCTGCACAGCAGGGAAATCAGCCCTCTCATAGTGACGATTGTCACTAATAGGGCTGTGCTGGGTCTTGTCAGACCCAGCAGCAGTCTGCCACTAACGGCACCCGGCGATCATGTGACCAGTCACATGATCACCGGGAGGAATAGAGACAGCGCCGCTGCTGCTGTCTCTATTCCTGTACACAGCGCGCATTCAGCGCTGTGTACAAGTGATCAGAGAAGACAGAAGCAGCGAAAGCTGCTTCTATCCTCTCCTCAGGGTCCCCGGCAGTCACTGACAGCCGGAGACCCGACATTCAGCTGCCCGATCGCGCGGGCAGCAAGTTAAAACCAGAGCCGTAGAAAGTCTATGGCTCGGGTTTTAAGGACCCGTCCCTGACCGCTGGCCGTAAAAATACAGCCAGCGGTCGGGAACCAGTTAATGGCAGAGCGGGGAGATACCTCCCTGCTCTGCCGTAGTGTTCAGTGGCGTCCCGCTGTAGAAGCCATAGTGGCTGCTAGCGGAGCCTCCGGCCATGGTGGGGGGCCCGTGCCGGCGGGCGACACGGGCCCCCTCATGCCGCGGGCCCCTTAGCAGCCGCTACTGCTGCTACTGCGGTAGTTACGCCACTGCGTGTGCAGCAGGGTACATGCCACCGTCGACGCGTGGAGCAGCAACTATGGGCAGGGACAGTACATATCTTTCACGGCCCACTGGGTCAATATTTTGCAGACGATGCACCACCGCGGCAATGCCAGGCATTACCACCTCCACGCTTGTATCTTTCTGGTTCAACTCCGGACACCAGGCGCCTACCATCCTCCTCCTCCTCCTCCTCCTCAATGGAGGTCTTCCCGTCCCCGACAGGACACAGCGTATCTTCCACTCCTCCTCCCTCCTCTTTTCATAGGTGCAAGGTGAAGCACCACAACACTTTCTTACACCTGCTGAGCCTGGGCGAGAAAAGCCACACCGGTCAGGAGCTGCTGCTGTGCATCAAGGAGGAAATCGCACGCTGGCTGTCTCCTCTGAAACTCACACTGGGCAATGTTGTCTCTGATAACGGCAAGAACGTTGTGGCTGCACTGCGTCTAGGTCACCTGACACACGCTCCTTGCATGGCACATGTGATCAATCTGGTCATAACACGCTTCTTAAAGTCATATGTTGGTTTGAAGGGTGTGCTGGCCATGTCCAGGAGGGTTTGCGTTCGCTTTAGACGTTCGTATGCATTTAAGCACGCCCTCCTGGACTTGCAGCGTCAAAACAATCTCCCAGAACACAGCCTGATTTGCGACGTTCCAACACGCTGGAATTCCACCCTGCACATGTTGGACCGTCTGTACGAACAGCGGAAAGCCGTGAATGATTTCCTGATGCAGCAGACAGGCAGCGTTTGGAGCCAGTGTCATTTCGAGCTCAGGCACTGGCAGCTGGTTAGAGACGCATGTCGCGTTTTGAGGCCCTTTGAAGAGGCCACACGATTTGTGAGCCGTGACGCTAGCGGAATGAACGATGTTATGCCGCTGATATTCATTATGGAGCAAACGCTCACAGCGATGATTCAGCAAAGGATCGAGGAAGGATCACATCTGGCTATGGATGTGGATGTGGAGGAGGATGAGGAAACAGGAACTGAAGAGGAGCTGGATTTGGAGATGGAATCACAGGAAGGGATAGGGGACGAGGCAGCCGCACAACATGACAGTGATGGTGGTGATGACGAGTCTGACGACGACCTTGATGATGGACAACCATGGCAGTATGGGGCGGAGATGGAACCAACCGGGCCCTCTGAAACGCTGGCCAGGATTGCGAGCTGTATGCTTCGTTACTTGCGCGCTGACTGTCGTATTGTTAGCATGAAGCAAAGAGATGAGTACTGGATAGCCACACTTTTAGACCCTCGGTATAAAGCCAGAATGGGGGAGTTTTTTGCGCCTTCCGAGAGGGAGGCAAAATTGGCTTATCGAGAGAAGCTATGCAGCCAGCTTGTCACGGCTTTCAAACGGCAAACACCTGCTGCAAGCATGTCTGACCGGGGGGCCACTCTCCGCTCCCCACTGTCTCATCGTTCCACCACCACCTCTGGCAGAGCTACCTCTACAATAGGCGGCAGCCGCGGCAGCAGCAGCCAATTCCGTTTGGAAAATATGATGACAACATTTTTACATCCAATAGCCCGACCTGACACACATCGTAGTCACCAAAGGGATGTTCACCATCACCAGCACCTAAACAACCAGATTCACTCATACCTGGACTGTGCCCTTTCTCCGTCAGAAATCCTGATCCCAGACCCCATGGACTTCTGGGTCAGCAGATTGGATCATTGGCAAGAACTGGCCCAGTTTGCCATGGGTGTCCTGTCTTGTCCACCCTCCAGTGTAGCGCCAGAGAGGGTATTGAGCGCGGTAGGGGGCTTCGTCACCCCTAAGCGAACAAGATTGTCCGCAAACAGCTTGGAAAATCTCACGTTTCTGAAAATGAATCAAGCGTGGATCGGTGAGGATTTTAAAACCCCTGTGCCTGATGCCACTGATTAGATCTGACATTGCCGCCTGCTACTGCCGCCTGCTACTACGGGATTCTGTCCTGTCAACTCTTTTTTTAATGTGCCGCTGTTGGTGCTGCTACTACTTCTACCACCAATCCACCCCCAGTGCCGTCTGCTACAAGCAGGCCTGCCCCACCACAGGGCTTTGTCCTGTGACTGTCGTCCAGTCTGTTAATGTGCTGCTGCTACTACTACCACCACCCTTGCTGTCCGTTGGCTACCTCTACTACCACGAATACACCTCCACTGCCGTCTGCTACAAGCAGGCCTGGAGGGCTTGTGAAAAGCCATTGCTTGTTGCTTTTACATCCATGTATGGAAGAACCCCGGCAGGCATCTGCCAATAAAAAGGGTAAATTTTTGGATGGCTTGGCAAAAGCCATTGCTTCTTCTTTTACCACCTTATATGTATGAACCCTGGCAGGCATCTGTCGCCTAAAATGCTTAATTTTTGTACCTTTTTTAACAATGCATTAAGCATACAACATGCACAAGTGCAGTGGTTTCTGTTAGTTATCAGCGTGTCCCATCCGTTTTCCTATAGCCATACATGTTGGCGTAACTTTGACACTAACTTTGCCTTAAAGACAGCTCAAAAGTACTTGGATACACTCATGGGTGACCTAAGTGTTATACAGGGCTTCTAGGGCTTTAAACAGTGTTATACACGATTTTTAGGGGCTTTCTTGTATTACAGGTTCGGTTCGAATCGAACTTTTTCATGAAATTCGGCGAACCAGCCGAACCGAACTTTTCATAAGTTCGCTCATCTCTATTTACTAACTTTATTTTTATTTTGTTTTGCAGGTTCCGCTGGACTGTTTGGACTAAATCGTAGATTCGCTGGATTACTTCGATGATTTACGGTTTTATAAAAATAGTTTTTTAAAGCTTTTTTTTTTTTTCAAAATAGTCAGAGGGTTGTGTGGGGGAGTTCTTATTTCAATAAAAAAATATTTTCTTATGTCTGTTTTTTTGTTTTTTTTTTTAAATACTTTATTAGCGCCTGGGTAATGGCAGTTGTCTGACCGCGTCCGTTACTAAGGAGGGGCTTAGTGTTAGCCGGTAAAAAGGCTGCAACTAACTCCCCCATTATTACCCCGGGACCCACCGCCACCAGTAGTACTGGGAAGAGCCAGGTACGATCCAGTACCCAACAATCTGTAGTTCAGGTACTGGGGTGGCCGAAGGCTAGTATTATTAGGCTGGGAAAGCCCAAAAACAATGGGCCTTCCCACCCTGGTAATGCTAGGCTGCTGCTTTTATTGTATATGGCTGGTTATAAAAATGGGGGGGACACCACATTGTTGGGTTGTTTGTTATTAAAAAAAATAAATAAATAAATAATTGAAGAAAACGACGTGGGTCCCCCCCTTTTTTTTTTTTTTTTTTTTTTTTTTTTTTCCCCCCCCCCCCTAACCAGCCAGATACAATAAAGCACCCACAGCCCAGCATTACCAGGGTTGGAAGGGCCATGTTTTTTTGGCCCATCCTACCCTAATACTACTAGCCTTCCGCCACCCCAGTACCCGACCTGCACTACAGATGGTCGGGTACTGGATCGTACCCGGCTCCTCCCGTACCCCTGGTGGCATTGGGTACCGGGGTAATAATGGAGGGTTAGTTGCAGCCTTTTTACTGGCTGACACTAAGCCTCCCCTTAGTAATGGACGTCGTCAAACGGACAACTGCCATTACGAAGGCGCTAATAAAGTATTAAAAAAACAGACACATAAGAAAATATATTTTTATCGAAATAAAAATTCCCCACACAATTCTCTTTGACCATTTTATTTTACAAAACCGTAGATCATCGCAGTAGTCCAACGAATCTACGAGGTAGTCCAAACGGTCCAGCGGAACCTGCAAAAAAAAAAAAAAAAAAGTTTGTAGTATGAAAAACAAAACCTCCTCCTCACCTCCAGCGACTTCTGTTTTTCTTCCCTGCGCTGCAATAGAAGCTAGACGTCAATAAAAAATAATTCCTCTTCATGTAACTCTGCTACCTGTCAGCTGAAAAGTCATCCACCACAGGGAAAAATGTTTCCCCATCATGTCTGATTCCCAGGTGTTTCTTCGTGGTACATTTTTCCCTCTGGCGAATGATTTTTCCATTGACAGGTAGCAGTTACACGACTAGAATTTTTTTTTCCCATCATGTAACTCTGCTACCTGTCAACTGAAAAGTCATCCACCCCAGGGACTCCCTCTTGACTTTCATTGTTCTCAACCTCTTGGTGTGACCTATTGAATGAAATAACTGGACACGAGTGGAGTGATTCATGTGAGCATTACTTAATAGATGCAAATGTTCTACCCAAGTTAGGAAAAATAACACAAAGACGATGTAATCTGATCCATAATATTTGTGATATCTATATTTTTTTTTAAGTCTAGAGATCCGCAGTGAGAATATGATCTTATTTGTAGAAGGAGCTGGGCGTGATTTGATGTGTTGGGCGGGATATCGGGTGTGGTTAAGGGGTTCCGAATTCAAAAGTTGGCAGGTATGCTGTAAATGCTGCGGAATTTCAGCACAGGCCTCATGCACACGACCATCGGACCGCAATAAACCCTTGTTGTGCATCCGCGTGTCATCCGGTCTCACAGATCCAAAACAATTCACCAGTATTGGGGAGTCCATAAATCTGGACTGTAAAACGAGTTTTTGCGGCCCCTGCATGCTCGGATCAGTGTAAACCACGGCCTCGTACATGGGGCGCAAAAATGGGGATAAATTGCAGCTGCAAAAGCACGGTCATGTGCATAAGGCCAGTGGTGTAACTACCGCTATAGCAGCAGTAGCGGCTGCTACGGGGCTCGCGGCATGAGGGGGCCCATGTCGCCCGCCGGCACGGTCCCCCACCATGACCGGAGGCTCCGCTAGCAGCCGCTATGGCTGCTACAGCGCGACGCCACTGAACACTACGGCAGAGCAGGGAGGTATCTCCCCGCTCTGCCAGTAAACAAGACATGTATCCCCTCTCCACAGGATCTCCACAGGATAGGGGATACATGTGTGATCGCTGGCATTGATAGGGAGAACGGGGGACCGAAAGTCCCCTGAAGTTCTCCATTACAAACCTCGGACTTCCGGGGTCTGTGTCGGCAGCTCCGTAGAAATGAATGGAGCGCCGGTCGTGCTTGTGCGCATGCGTGACCAGCGCTCCTTTCATTTTTATTGAGCTGCGCAGACGCCGGAAGTCAGAGGTTAGTCATGGAGAACTTGGGGGACTGAAAGTCCCGCGTTCTCCCTATCGCTGCCAGCGATCACACATGTATCCCCTATCCTGTGGATATCCTGTGGAGAGGGGATACATGTCTTTTTGTCTTCTCACACTGTAGGTCACATTTTTTGGGAGGTTGGGGACGCTGTATGGCGTTCCCTACAGGGGGGGGGGGCTGTATAGCTTTCCCTACAGGGGGGGGGGGCTGTATAGCTTTCCCTACAGGGGGGGGGGGCTGTATAGCTTTCCCTACAGGGGGGGGGGCTGTATAGCTTTCCCTACAGGGGGGGGGGGGCTGTATAGCTTTCCCTACAGGGGGGGGGGGGCTGTATAGCTTTCCCTACAGGGGGGGGGGGCTGTATAGCTTTCCCTACAGGGGGGGGGGGGCTGTATAGCTTTCCCTACAGGGGGGGGGGCTGTATAGCTTTCCCTACAGGGGGGGGGGCTGTATAGCTTTCCCTACAGGGGGGGGCTGTATAGCTTTCCCTACAGGGGGGGGGGCTGTATAGCTTTCCCTACAGGGGGGGGGCTGTATAGCTTTCCCTACGAGTGGGGGCTGTATAGTGCCACACGGCCCCCTCTGTAGATGGTGCCACACGGCCCCCTCTGTAGATGGCGCCACACGGCCCCCTCTGTAGATGGCGCCACACGGCCCCCTCTGTAGATGGCGCCACACGGCCCCCTCTGGCGCTATCTACAAGGGGGGGGGGGTTGTGTGACACCCAGAGGAGGGGGGGCCCAGTCAAAAGTTTGCTATGGGGCCCAGTCTTTCCTAGTTACGCCCCTTCATGAGGCCTTAGGTGCATTTACAGGAGGCTGTGGGAAAAACCCTTTACGTTTTATTGTGGCCTTTTGGAGTGGCTCTCTGACCAGAAAAGGCTTTAAAGCAGTATCCAGCTATGACCAGACCCCCACCCCCCCCCCTCCTGTGCTCGCAATCTCCAGGGCTTCTAAGGCTTTATACAGACAAGCGTGTTATACGTCCGTGTGACGGCTGTTGTTTATGGGGGATGCGTGATATCGCATCACGCAGCACGGAAGTGAAAAACGCCCGATTTTTCATGTCCGAGATGCGCAACGCTTGTGTGAATCTGGCCTAAGGTTGTGTTCACTCCCTTTAGTGGTGGCTGCAAGAAAATGCTGCGGCTCTGACGGGCAGTAGGAGGAGTTCAGTGCCGGGCCCCCCTCTCGCTGTTGGCCTCGTAGCAGTAGCGTGGTCTGCCTCTACGGTGAGCAGGACACGATCGTTAACTCCTTCACTGCTCTAGACCCTAGGTTCTCAACATGCTAGTATACGATATGTACCCCAGCGGGCAAACGCCATATCTCTCGTGGGACTTTTACTGCCTCCTGCTGTGCTGTTAATGTGCTGCACAGACGATCACAGCCTTGAGGAAACTTTGATGTCATTTATGTGAGAAGGTGACCACTAAAACGCTGCCCTAGACCACCAGGGATGTTATTATTAACCTCTTCACAGCTCTAGACCACCAGGGATGGTGTTATGAACCTCTTCACTGCTGTAGATCACCAGAGATGTTGTTGTTGTTAACCTCTTCACTGCTCTAGACCACCAGGGATGTTGTTATTAACCTCTTCACTGCTCTAGACCACCAGGTAGTTACAATAACAATTTCTCTACCATAGATTAGCAGGGATGCTGTTATTAACCTCTTCACTACCCTACTGAATGAATGTTGTGCTGGAAGACTTTCAAAATGTAGTCTTTTTTTCATAATTATTTTTTTGGGGTTAAACACTGTAAATAACCCTGTAACATGTGAATGTGGTGGTTATCTGTTTTACTGCCCAGCATGAGGCAATTTTGAGGCCTAATTGAACTTGTGTGGTCTTTTTAAGTAGTAAAATCTGATTATTTTTTTTCGGCGAAAGGTTGTGCCCCCCTGTACTATTCCTCATTCTCCCAGATAATAATAGACCTAGCAGGACACTGGATATGGGGGACTTGGGGGGGCATGGCTTACAGAGAACCGGCGCGTTGAATATGCTGTCCAATCTGTAGGCAGTGTGTTATAGAGCAGGGTGAGCAGAGCAGATTGATATATAGTTCTGTGGGAAAAGATTCATTTGAACTTGTAATTTATTGGTCTAAACCTGTGCCCGTTCTGAGCTGAGGAGTCCAGTGGGTGGTCCTAATCAGTGATTGACAGCTATTTCAGGGAAGGCTGTCGATCACTGATTAGGACCGCCCACTGGACACCTAAGCTCAGAATGAGCAGAGGTTTAGATCAATAAATTACAAGTTCAAATTAATCTTTTCCCACAAAACTTTATCAATCTTCTCCGCTCCTCCTGCTCGATCACATGCTGCCTACAGTTCGGACTACATGTTCATGACGGGTTCCCTTTGAGTGTAATACTATTCAGTAACCGTTCCGAATTTTGTTTTATATGTGTTTTTCTATTGTTCTGTTACACGCACAACATATGGAAATAGGTTTCTATTGTACTTTTCAGGCAGACGATGAAAGAGACCGGATATTGCTGGATATAGTGGCCAGGCAGCAAGTCCTGCTGGAGAACATTGTCATCTGTGACCACATGCTGGTTCAGCTGCACAGGCTGCGCGAGTCTCATGCGGTTGGTATCCAGTGTTGTACACATGATTCCCCCCACCTTCAGAAATAAAACGCGCATAGAAATCGTTGGGCCCCGACTTCTCCATTATTATATATTTTACGCCGTTCACAGAACTATATGAGCGGAGCTTTGCAGAAGATGTGGGACCTGCCGCAACCTGAAATTACAGCACAAATCCACTCCAGCTCTTTGCGGGATTAGATTGTACTCAGGCGCATGGCAGCTAGAGAAGGCCTAATTAAGCTCTTACTCCAGCGATCTCTATATTAAGATTGGTGCATAATTCGCCAGTCTTAATAAATACAGTGAAGGAAATAAGTATTTGATCCCTTGCGGATTTTGTAAGTTTGCCCACTGTCAAAGACATGAACAGTATAGGTTTTTTAGGCTAGGTTAATTTTACCAGTGAGAGATAGATTATATAAAAAAAAAAAAAAAGAAAATCACATTGTCAAAATTATATATATTTATTTGCATTGTGCACAGAAAAAGTATTTGATCCCTTTGGCAAACAAGACTTAATACTTGGTGGCAAAACCCTTGTTGGCAAGCACAGCAGTCAGACGTTTTTTGTAGTTGATGATGAGGTTTGCACACATGTTAGATGGAATTTTGGCCCACTCCTCTTTGCAGATCATCTGTAAATCATTAAGATTTCGAGGCTGTCGCTTGGCAACTCGGATCTTCAGCTCCCTCCATAAGTTTTCGATGGGATTAAGGTCTGGAGACTGGCTAGGCCACTCAATTACCTTAATGTGCTTCTTTTTGAGCCACTCCTTTGTTGCCTTGGCTGTATGTTTCGGGTCATTGTCGTGCTGGAAGACCCAGCCACGAGCCATTTTTAATGTCCTGGTGGAGGGAAGGAGGTGGTCACTCAGGATTTGACGGTACATGGCTCCATCCATTCTCCCATTGATGCGGTGAAGTAGTCCTGTGCCCTTAGCAGAGAAACACCCCCAGTGACAGTGGGGACTGTGTTCTTTGGGTCATAGGCAGCATTTCTCTTCCTCCAAACACGGCGAGTTGAGTTAATGCCAAAGAGCTCAATTTTAGTCTCATCTGACCACAGCACCTTCTCCCAATCACTCTCAGAATCATCCAGATGTTCATTTGCAAACTTCAGACGTGCCTGTACATGTGCCTTCTTGAGCAGGGGGACCTTGCGGGCACTGCAGGATTTTAATCCATTACGGCGTAATGTGTTACCAATGGTTTTCTTGGTGACTGTGGTCCCAGCTGCCTTGAGATCATTAACAAGTTCCCCCCGTGTAGTTTTCGGCTGAGCTCTCACCTTCCTCAGGATCAAGGATACCCCACGAGGTGAGATTTTGCATGGAGCCCCAGATCGATGTCGATTGACAATCATTTTGTATGTCTTCCATTTTCTTACTATTGCACCAGCAGTTGTCTCCTTCTCACCCAGCATCTTACTTATGGTTTTGTAGCCCATTCCAGCCTTGTGCAGGTCTATGATCTTGTCCCTGACATCCTTAGAAAGCTCTTTGGTCTTGCCCATGTTGTAGAGGTTAGAGTCAGACTGATTCATTGAGTCTGTGGACAGGAGTCTTTTATACAGGTGACCATGTAAGAGCTGTCTATAATGCAGGCACCAAGTTGATTTGGAGCGTGTAACTGGTCTGGAGGAGGCTGAGCTCTTAATGGTTGGTAGGGGATCAAATACTTATTTCTCTGTGCACAATGCAAATAAATATATATCATTTTGACAATGTGATTTTCTGTTTTTTTTTTTTTTTATATAATCTATCTCTCACTGGTAAAATTAACCTAGCCTAAAAATTCTAGACTGTTCATGACTTTGACAGTGGGCAAACTTACAAAATCAGCAAGGGATCAAATACTTATTTCCTCCACTGTATCTCCCTCTATGTACTGCGATACAAGGTCCATGTCTGTCCACCGGTCATCCGAATTATGAATATGTGTGTTTTTGTCCTAAAGTCATGTATTTAAAGGGGTAGTTCAGGATTTGGATTCTTCTAGAAACAGCGCCACCCTTATCCATTGGTTATGTCTGGTATTGCAGTCCAGCTCCATTTAGGCCTCCTTCACACATTGTTCTGGCAATTTTAAATGTCAAAAAAGGCTCATAAAACGATAACGTTCGTAACATTTTATGTCCTTTTTTTTTTTTTTCTGGTTTCTCATTTAGTATAATTTTTGTACAAGCTTTTTTTTTTTTTGGGCTGTTTTTTAAGTTCTATAGAGTAGTCTTTGGGGGAAAACGCATGAAAAAAAATACCATACCCAGAGGATGCTGTGTTTGAGGCAATTTTGACAGTGGCGGTTTTTTTCCCAAACAGCACAAACCAAAACACAGTTGTTATGGAGTGCTTTTTATATTTTACTATAGACTTTAATGTAACATCTGGCCGCGTTGAAAGAAAATGGATTAAACAACAATAAAGATGCAGTGAAAACCGGTCTTAAAGGGGTCATCCAGGGACGAAATATTTATGTGAAACTAAGTAACTTACTAATATACTTTAATTACAAATTCTGTACTAAATGGTGCAGTTCAAACTTCGTGAATTACTCATGAAGTGCTGGAGCTTTTCTAATCCTGATGCTCCAACGCGGCCCCACGGGACTGAGCTCTTGCTTCATGTGCTGTTCGTGAACACGACCACAAGGGCCAGTCACATTGCCTGTCGCTTGAGTCCCGAGCAGACCATCAGCTGGCGCTTTGCTCGGGACTCAAGTAGTGCTGCCGATATCATTGTCCATATATGGACAGTTACAATGACGTGGGCAGAAGTTGTGGAGTCCCCAGGCAGAGCATCAGCTGATGCTTTGCTTGGGAACTCCAGCGATAGGAACCCCTGACCATATATGGATGTCGGGAGCAGGGCTGTAGTCCCGAGCAAAGCGCCAGCTGATGGTCTGCTCGGGACAGCCCCTTGCGGTCATGTTCAAGAACAGCACATGAAGCAAGAGCTCAGTTACGTGGGGCCGTGTCAGAGCGTCATCATTATTAGAAAAGCTCCAGCACTTCCTGAATATTTCACGAGGTTTGAACTGCACCGTTTAGTACAGAATTTTTGATTAAAGTATATTAATAAGTTACTTAGTTTCACATAAATATGTTATTGCAATGCAATTTTTGGTTCCCCCCCCCCCCCCCCCCCGGATAACCAAAAGAGCTAAACTGCAATACCACACAAAACCTGAGGACATGTGTGGTGCTGTTTTGGGAAGAAAGCAGCTATGTATATTTTTATTTTTTGATCCTAAACAACCACTTTTAAGGTTTATTTTTATTATTTATTTTTAATTACTAAATGTTTAACATTTTAACAGGGCAAGGAAAAAATTAAGGCTGAATCCGAAAATCTCAGCCAGGATGAAAACCAATCAAAATCGAAAAACCTCCCTGATCTGCAATGTGATTTACAACATGAACTGTGATTTATCTCCTATACCCCCCCCCCCCCCCCGCCCACTTCAGTAGAATAACGTGAATGTCATGGGTGGACTCATTATCCTGCTGCCTTTTTAATCTGATATAAGAAGATTGTTGTATTAATATTTATAATAAATGTATTGTCATAATTGACGTCTCTGGTTTAGAAAACCCGTTTTTATATATTTTATTATGTAATTCGAGGTTAATAGAGAGGGTTCAGTGCCCTGTAACATAAGAAAAGAGGTGTAGGGGCTTCCAAGTAAATACAGATTAAACTTCTTTTCTGTAGAATCCTATATGAGGGGCCTTTACGAGAGGAGGGTACCCGGCGTCACTCATTTTTAGACTACATTTGTTTTTGTTTTTTAGTCAACTTTTTGGATATGTTTTCTTCTCTCTTGGGATATTACAGCCATGTGAATACAGTGTAAGGCCCCATGCACACGACTGTAGATTTCATCCATCTGTAAATATAGAGCCGTAGTCATTTATAGTCATCCGTAAATAATCCGCATATATGGAACGGTGTCCATAAATACGGTCCGTAGCCCATCTGTAATGCATCCGTATTTACGGATCCGTAAAAAGTAAACTACAAATGATATGCATCATCTGAAAACCTGGCGTGGCCTAGCGATGCTTCTGTAATTACGGTTGGCCCATCCGTAGTAGTCCGTAATTACGGAAGCGCCCGTAGACTTCTATGGGGAGTCCATGCCGTAATTACAGACAAAAAAAAACATGTAAAAATATGGAAAGGTGTCCGTAGCCCATAAAAATGAATGGGTCTGTAATTATGGACGAAAAATACGGACGGGTGCATGGGGCCTAATGGCTCATTCATACAGTAATGGGATGTGCACAGAAACTGGCGGTCATAGGGTGTCTCCATATTCTACCCTCCAAAGGCGAATATCTCCACAATATGGCATGCAACAAAATGTCTAGATCCCATAGAATTTTTTTCTGAGCTTTATTCAGAATCCATATCACACGTGTACGTGAGGCCATTATATTACGCGCTTCCAAATCGGCACCAAAATTTACAAGTATTACATGCATTGCAATGTACGTAATCCGCTGAAAAATACTGCACTATTTCTACAACAGATGGGGCATTTGAGACTCCAACAGGTCTAGAATCCGCGGCAATTGTTGTCAAACCCCATTCGCTAACATTTTACCGTATTTTAGAACGCAAATGCGACAAATGTGTGACTGGGACTTAGAAGGGTCCTTAATTTGTTTAAAAAAAATAATAATTTGTTGAAGATCAGACCGTTTTAGGCGGGGTTCACCAGCTGTGTCCAGATAGTTTTATTCCTCAGCCAACTCATGTCAGACCATTGGCCAAAAATGTTGTCTATGTCGGTGCATTCAGCGCTTTTCTGTCCGATACAGAAAGAGATGACCGGCATCACGACTGATTCATATTCTACCCAAACTGCTCCCATATGAAAGCATGGGATCAGTGCCGACATCCATTTCTGTACCAAGGGAAACGCACCGGATCACTGGACATACGCGAAGGGTGCCTCAAAGGCGTGGTTTTTTTTGTTTGTTTTTTGTTCTATTTTTATTTAATACGAAGCCAATTCATGACCACGGAGTTCTGCCCACCAGGTGGTGCTGCGTTAACATAAAACAGCGCCACCTATTAAAACAATGTTGATGTGTAGCCAGTACAGATAGACGATTAGAGATAGCTAGTCATTTATATATCTTGTGATCTGCTCCAGGACATGACTGCTCCCACTTTCATCTGCTCCTCATCATGTTGAGGACATAACTACAGGAATTAATACTCTCCTCCAGGAGCAAACAAATCCAGATCCCAGCAATCTTGACAAGTGATGTAAGTTTTCATTAATATTCACTAACTTTCTTGACTTTTACTTGATTGATTGAAGGAGCAGGAAAGGTCACTTCACGAGCAGGAGGGAGAGCGGCTTCTATGGTCCATCTTTAATGAAAACTAATAAGTAAAGTACACTTATGTTTACCTAAGCTGAAATATTGATATCGGGGCCCACGCTGAATGCAAATGTTTGCATTAATCATGGTTTTTTTTTTTTCGACTGGAATCTTCCGTCTCTAGAAGTACATGGATTGATAGACTAATATATCATTGTTATGTCAACAGTAAAATATTTAGCAATGACAGAATGCAAATATATATCTGGAAAATCTGCTTATAGTTTGCGCATTAAGCATCTCGACAATTAGATGTCTGAGAAGAGTCTGAAGATGTGTGGCGCAAATTAATAATTTCTACATTAAGTGAGATACATGAGAATCGTAGTGAGGGGGAAACGGTTTTCCAGAGCCGGCACTTGTGTAACTAAAAATAATGTATTTTTGGTTTGAAGCACGTTTATGGATTTAAAGGAAAGTGTGTACCGTACATATAGAGGCCGACCATGTGGCTGCTGTGGGGTGCTGGTCCCATGCCCCTTGCTGTTGGGTGGCAAGAACCTGTGCTGTCAGCTGCGGACTGGCACAACCATTGGGCTTCTGCATGAACCGCGCGGCAAAATCACAGGATTGGAACCCAGCTTGGCGTATGATGTCACTCTCCCATCCCCTTAAAGGGATAAATCGGGTTTTTAAAATTGATTGCAGATCGGCTGTTTGAACGGGACAGGGGTGAAATGTCTTGCACAGCCGATCTGCATGTAATGGTGCGCGCAACTACAAACCGAAAGGACAACCATGTAAACAATGAATAGCTGCAGCCCCTTCAAATAGCTGATCGGCAAGAGTGCTGAGAGTTGGACCCGCCTGTGTTTGACCTGTTTCATCAGTGTACCGACCCCTGGCGTGAACGTGACCTTATCTCCTGATACGATTTCTGGATGTCACGCTTCCCACGGACCGCCCGTTACTAACCTGGCACGGTTTGACCTTGAGACGTTTCATACCCGCCATCTGCAGCCCAACTGTCTGTTGGGGGCTTTCCTGGGAACCGAGACCAGAGAATTTTACCAGCAAGGTCCAAACCTTCTTGTGAGGGTTAAGGGTGTAGAATTCCTTTGCCTCGCATCCCAGGTTAGGCTGCGCTGAACTCTGTAACGGTCTCAGTCATTCATTGATACTGATCATTCATTGCTACTGTTTCACCGTATTCGAGACAAACAGGTCCTGACCATGCTAGCCGGGGACCGGCACCCAGGTACACTCTTGGGCTTATAGTTTTATACAGAGCGTTACATGTGCAATGAGGGGGGCAGGTGGCCCAAGGTGAGTCGTAGATGGGGGAAACAAATACCAGACCCTCTTTCATCTATGTACGCCACTGTTTAACTCCTTAATGACCGGGCATGTTTGTACCTTAATGACCAAGCCAGATTTGTCAAATCTGGTATGTCTGACTTTATCAGAGAATAACTCTTTGAAAGTTTTGAATATCCAAGTAATTCTGACATTGTTTTTTCGTCACATGTTCTACTTTATTTTAGTGGTAAAAGTAGACTGATACGATTTGCGGAAATTAATTAAAAAAATAGAAAAATTGAAGAAATTTTGTAAAAATTATCATTTTCCCCTATTTTTAACTGCAATATGTCACATATGTACACACATACTGTACAATTTTTTTTATTAAATATATATTTCCATCTCTTTACTCTATTTTGGCAGCACTTTTGAAAAAAATTTTTTTTTTTGGAGCAATTTGGAAGACTTACAAATTTAGTAATAATTTTATAAATTTTGAAGTACATTTTGTTTTCCTGCACCAAGCCAGGTTTTCAGAGGCTCATAGGTGTCAGAATGGTGGAAACCCCCACAAGTGTCCCCGTTTTGAAAACTACACCCCTTAAGGTATTTATTAAGGGGTATAGTAAGTATTTTGACCCCACAGTTTTTTTGTAAGAATTCATGCAAAGCAGGCGTAAAAAAATATAATTTCACTTTTTTCATAAAAGTATCACTTTGAAGACCGATTTCTGTGTAAAGTGACCATGAGAATAAAGAAACACACCCCAAAATCTATCACCCTCTTTCTCCTGTTTTCAAAAATGCCCCCATTGTGACCCTAATGCATTGCTTAGACACACGACAGGGCCCGAATGGGAGGGAGCACCCGGAGGCTTTCAGGACTCATATTTTGCTTGAAAATGTTTTAGGCCCCACTGTAAGGTGTTATGCCAAAGAAAAATAATTCTATGAATTAAAAAAAACCTCAAGATATTCATCTAGGGGTATAATGAGTATTTTCATTTTAGCGTGTCCAATATGATAATGGAAAATGGGGTGAAAAGGATCAGAAAATCAAATAATGGAAATGTTTGAAGGGACAAAACAGGAGTGCAAATAAAATCTGCAAAAAAAATTAGTAATCTAGTGAGGAATGATATGTTCGGAAACACTCGTGTATGCACAGCCCTGGTTTGTCTGGGCAGGACTCACATTGGTAGCCCGTGTCTTTCCTAATACCATTTTTAAAACGCACACGGCACTTTTTTTGTGGACGTGTCTTTTTAGCGGTTGGGGGCACTTGGGAAGGGAAATGCTGTCCCGGAATCACCCTGCTGGCCTCACTTGAAGTTGTAGCCCTGCCATCCCCACCCTGGTTTCCGAAAATTAGGTTTTTTTATTACTTTTTTTCCTGGTAGTTAAGGTAAGGTCCGTTGTTGCCTGCCTGCCTTCCGAAAAATAATAAAAGAATTATAAAGTGCCATTTGCACCAGATGTATTGCCAATTTCTTGTACCAGAACCTTGACTTCCTTACTGCGCTATAGGGCTGCAGCATTTGGTCGGCAAGGTCCACCCCTCCCATGTGCTTATTATATTGCTGTATGCAGAGGGGTTTAGAAATGGTGGCATCTCTCCCACGTACAGGCACAGGGCTGCTTTCATCTGCATGAATTGATGTCAAGATAAAGACATCTTTTTTTGTCTCTGTATTTAACCACCATTACCTTTTCCTTACAAAGGGTTTTCTTTTCACCACGTTTTAATTTTAAATTTACCAGGGTCTTTGGAAGGCCTTTTTGGGTCTGTCTAATTGTGCCACAAGCTACGGTTTTTCTGGCCAGTAGACATTGGAACAAGGGCACACTCGTATAAAAATTATCTACATACAAGTGATGACCCTTGTCCAACAGCGGGTGAATTAGGTCCCAAACAATTCTGCCACTTACATTGAGCATGGCTGGGAATTCTGGGGGGTTGATCTGGGTGTCCTTTCCCTCGTATACCCTAAAACGATGGGTAAAACCAGTGCTGCTCTCACAAATTTTATATACCTTCATGCCATATTTGGCCCTCTTGGTGGGTATATACTGCTGAAATTTTAGCCTCCCTTTAAATGAAACCAGGGATTCATCCACAGCAACATTTTTATCAGGCGTATATGCCTCTGCAAATTTTAAATTGAAATGCTCTATAAGAGGCCTAATTTTAAATAGCCGATCATGGCTGGGGTCACTTGCTGGGGGGCATTGTGCATTGTCGTTGTAATGGATAAATCTCATTACTGCCTCAAAACAATTGCGTGTCATCCCTGCACGATATAGGGGCGTATTGTACAGGACATCCGTCGACCAGTAGTATAGTCGGCTTTTTTACAAGGCCCATGTTCAATAGTAGTCCCCAATATTTAAGCATTTCTGCTTTTGTCAACTGGCTTCCAGCTGTTTTCCCTGGCATAAAATGAATCGGGGTGAGTTAAAATAAAATTGTTGGCATATAAATTTGTTTGAGTAATTATTAGATTAATTCAATCTTCTGAAAAGAAGATTTTAAAAAAATCTCCCTCGCTAAATCCTGTGGTGTTGATGTTAATTCCTGCGGCAGGTATGAAATCAGGAATTTGGGGAATAAATGTGGCGGCGGACTGCCAATCGGGGTCACTAACACTCGGCTGACTTTCACTAGGCCTGCTCCGCTGTGCTTGGGGCTCATCACTGTCGCTACTAGATGATGAGGATGATAATAAAACTGCTCCTCACTTTCGCTTGCAGTGTCTGTATCAGAGCACATCATAGCATACGCCTCCTCTGCTGTAAACATCCGCTGAGTCATTATTTTAGATCAAAATCTTTATATATATATATATATATATATATATATAAACAGAGCGGCTGCTAGCGGTAACACCAAGCATGAGAGCGAATCCGAAGTCCAACAACCAAACCTGTAAAAAAACACAAAAATAATCCGTAACACATAAAGAAGCAAAATTATTATTCTTACCTTTCCTGGGTCCAGCGCTGGAGCTGCAATGTCAGCGAGCTGGGCCCTGTATCTAATCATATCATGTGTGATACTGTCTGCTGGGCTCTGTATCTAATCCTTGACCTGCCTAAGTAGAGTCGTGTGTTAACGAACCTTCCTTTACCCCATCCTATCCCCCCACCCCCACCTTTAGGAAAGACACGTGACACCGAGGTTGGATGTGAAATGGCCACAGCAGCCGTTTATTAATTTTACAGTTTTATAAAAACAATTTAAATCCGAAACCTTCGGATAACTAGTTAGGAATCCACCAGAGAATTCCTTCTAATAATTCACATGACCCAACATGGGTCAGAAACGTAAATAACAATTTAACGTTAACATTAACCCGAGCAGAGGAAGTCCTTGAAGCCCTTTCAGATATTCCTTTTTTAAGAACACACCGAGTTAGCCATCTGCAAACCACTAATTACCTCCAGCCGTAAACCAGCTCGGAAGCACCGTTCACCTCTGCAGATGGCTCCAACCACTAGAAGTCCACTTCAAGGGGATAACACCCGATGAAGCCCTCAAGTGATATACCGACCACTAGAAGTCCACTTCAAAGGGATAACACCCGATGAAGCCTTCAAGTGATATACCTTCTACCAGAAGACCACTTCAAAGGGATAACACCCGATGAAGTCTTCAACCATGTACCTTTTTTGGGGGACGCATACCCCCGATGCGACCCCCCACCATTTTGTACTGACTGGCCTCAAGGACTCCCCCCGCCACAGCGAAACAGGCCTTGACCACCTTAAGCCTGTGAGTTCCTCCACACCACCACCGCCCTTTCTATGCCTTCTGCTATCGCCAAGCTCCGAAGATCAATGCCAACCTCGGTCAGATGAACCCCGTCACTCCTCCAGAAATTCCCCACTCCTGACTCCAAATCCCTATGCCTCACGCAAATGCCCCCGTTTTTTGCCACAAAACGGGACACCGCCCGATTAACTTTAATGCGAGCCTTATTGACTCTCTCCACAGATCTAGCTAACCGCCAATGCTTTCTTGGGACTATGTCCGACCACACTATCACCAACTTGGGATAAGATACCCACAAACACAACATATCATGTTTGATATCCCGCACCAACTCACGAAAGGGGCGGACTCCTAAGTCAGTCCCACCCACGTGCAACACTAAGACCTCCGGAACCCTATCAAGCCGAGCATATGTCTGGAATTCCGCCAACACCCTGCTCCACGACATACCTCTAAAACCCAGCCAATGCACAACCGCATCCTGTCGCGGAATGCGCAACTGGCGACCATCCGGGCGGACGTCCGCCCTCAAAGCCCCCCAGTGCACGTAAGAATGACCCATCAACCACACCAAACACTGAGGCGAATCTGAAATGGAAAAAACAATTAGGCACCACCATATAACATTTTTAAAGCGTTAACAACAAAAATCATAACATATGGGGGCGGACATAGGACTTAAACCTGTTGGACTCCCAACGACCAATACGCCGCACCCCTTCATCATCCAACCCCCAGCGCCCCGCTTCTGTTGCTGCGCCAATCCTGAAGGAATGAGATGAATATGAGCCTGCCGCAACACCAACCGCCGTCAAACATTTTTTAAATACAGCTCCAAACTGAAACCTGGACAAAAACGACCCGTCCACATGACGTAACAAAGGCAAATCTGGAGGCCCCCTTTTTGGCGTAAAACCCCGCATGCACTCTACTGGGCACATAACCGACCCCGGGAGGGCGAACAAAACTATCAGTTTACCCTTCCCTACTTGGTCAGTTTTTGACCGACGCAACCATACCTCCAGCCGATCTGCGAATAGGCTCACCTCCCCAGATCTCAGCCCCCCTGCCTGTTTGGTACTTGGCGACACCAACTCACCTATTCTAAATGCCCCAAAGAACGCTAACGAAAAAGCCAACCGAAACAAATCCATTTCGTCTGAAGAACGACAGACCGATGCTAATGAACCGCCCAACGAGCTAAGCAAAGCAAACGACACAGGCCTTCTACTATCCGCCTCCACCCTACCTCGGCGCAACCCCTTCAAAGCCTGCAATACCAGAAATTCCTTCGATACATCCTGAAAGCCCCGCAACTTAAACCCAAACGCCACCGCAGATATGAACCGGTTCACCTTTGCCACTGAAAACCCCGCCTCCTAGGCGTCCCCTAACCAGTACAAAAGTGCCACCAACCTGTCTCTATCCGTATTGACGTCACCCAACTCTCTTACCCACTCCTCCCACTGCCTCCAACAAGCAGCATAAGCACTCCACGTCGTGCGCGCCAAAGACCTTTGTAACAGTTGTTCTACGGGACCGATACCAGATCCCAAAGATGTTACAGACAAGCCAAACCGAGACGTTCCGCTCCCGGTGCCAATTGCCGAAACCGGTCCCACTGCGAGCGAGAAAGAGCATCAGCGATACAATTCCGTACACCCGGGACATGCACCGCCACCACCCACGCGTTCAACGACAAACACACCAACACTAAACGTCGCAACAATTGAACTACCGGAGGAGAGGACGCCGTGATGTTATTAATGGCAAGCACCACCCCCATGTTGTCGCAGTAAAAACGGACCTTCTTATCCCTGAGCCTGTCCCCCCAAATGGTAGCCGCCACCACGATGGGAAACAGCTCGAGCAGGGCCAGATTCCGCGTGAGTCCACTGGACACCCAGCTAACCGGCCATTGACCTGCGCACCACGGACCTCCCCCGTAAGCTCCAAAACCGCCCGCCCCAGCCGCATCCGTAAAAATATTCAAATCACTCGTATCCTGCGCTGGGGCCATCCATAGCGAGCGACCATTGTACTGGCCCAAGAAGTCATCCCAAACCTGAAGATCAGCTCGGTGCTCCTCCCTGAGCCGCACAAAATGATGCGGCGCACGCACTCCCGCCGTTGCCGCCGCCAACCTCCTACCAAACACCCTCCCCATCGGCATAATCCGGCAGGCGAAATTCAACTTCCCCAGCAGCGACTGAAGCTCCCGCAGCGTCATTTTCTTCATTCTACAAGCCCGCCGAACCTCCAGCCTCAAAGCACCCAACTTATCCGCAGGGAGACGACACTCCATTGCCACCGAGTCTATTTCGATTCCCAAAAAACAAATCGTCGCTACCGGGCCCTCCGTTTTTTCTGGCGCCAAAGGAATCCCAAAATCCCTCGCCACCTTCTGTAGTGCATGAAGCAAATTACCGCAAACTGGCGAACCCCCCGGGCCAACGCACAAAAAATCATCTAAGTAATGGATCAACGAGTCGACCCCGGATACTCCCCTCGTTACCCACTCCACGAAGCTACTAAACGCCTCGAAGTATGCACAAGAAAGAACACCCCATCGGAAGGCACCGATCCACGTAAAAAGCCCCATTCCAAAAACAACCCAACAGCCGTTGGCTTTCTGGATGAACCGGCAACAACCTGAACGCCGCCTCGATGTCGGTTTTTGCTAGCAGCGCACCTGGACCCGCAGCCCGCACTAACCCCACCGCCTTATCGAATGAGGTATAAACTACGGAGCACAACTCGTGATCAATCCCGTCATTTACCGACGAACCCTTGGGATACGATAAATGTTGAATCAAACGAAATTTCCCGGGCTCGCGTTTAGGGACAATACCCAACGGGGACACAACTAAATCTTTTACAGGCGACTCAACAAACGGCCCCGACATGCGGCCCAACGAAACTTCTTTTAACAACTTTTCCGACACGACTTTTGCATGCAAGTAAGCCGATTTTAAATTCCTCTGCGTAACCGGAACCTCATAAGGAGGCGGAGGAATAACAAAACCGACACGAAACCCTTCGTAAAGCAACTTAGCCGCCGCCCTATCCGGATACTCATTTAGATAAGGGGCCATCTTTTCCACCCTCACCGGCGACACCCCCTTGACCAGCCGCGGAGGGCTGGTTTCCCGACCTCTTTTTCCGCAGACATTTTGCCGCCCCGTGTGAAGCCCCATTACACTCGGAACACACGTGCTTGAACTTGCACGTGGCCCCGAACTTACACTGGCCTTCATTAAATTGCCAGCAAAAACCCGCCTTTCCCCCGCCGCTTTGTCCAACCTGACTAGACTGGCCTCCCTGGCCGGCGCTCCCGGGAAAGGACTGCCTAACCGGAGCCGTAACCCGTAACCAGAGAGCAATATCCTTCTGGTCCCATCGAATCGCCGGCCGAACCGCTTTTCGCCGACGGAATTGCTCATCGTACCGCAGCCACGCCTGACCCCCATACGCCCTATGAGCCTCCCCAATGGCATCAAAATAACAAAACAACGCCGAACAATTCTCCGGCGCCTTTTCCCCTATCACACTAGCCAATATGGCGAACGCCTGCGACCAATTAACGAACGTTTGCGGGATAAGCCTATACCGCCGCCGTTCCTCCTCGTCCTTTTTACTCTCGTCCCGCTTGCTCTTATCCAAATTAAATTTAGCGAGCGGCAAGAGAGAAAAAATCTCCACATATTCGTCCTTCCAGATCCGCTCGCGCACCTCCTGCTTTAAATGCGCCCCCAACGGACCTTCGAAACAAACGTACACCTCCCCCCGAGCACGGTCATCAATATGCACCCGATCGCCATCCTTTTGTGCCTCGGTCTGTACCGACACCGCGACCGCCTCCCTAACCGCCAGCACGGGCCGCGCCTGTACCAATCCCACGTCCCTGGGGCCCTCCCACACTACCGCCGGGGACACTTCCGAAACTACCGGCGCCGCCGCCCTATCTAGGCGCCCGACCAGCTCCCTCAAGCAACCCACTAAATCTGCCAGACCCGCGCCATCGCACCCACCCGCGCCACTACCGGCCACCGATGCGACGCAAAAAAATCGCTGGATACGACAATGATGGAGTTACACACTCACCGGGCCGCACAGTCGCTGTGTTCCCGTCAGCCGGACCATCCTGACCTCGACGATACACGTCCAGTTCACCTTCCTCCAGCTCCTCTCTCGCAGACGACTGGCCATCCCACCGACATCTTCGGATCGGAGATGATGAAGCGCTGACTGCTGGGCCGGCAACCTGCCGCCCGACCGATGGAACCCAGACTTCCGACTGGACCTGTTGCCTCAACGTCGCTGCAGATCTAGGCGTCCGTCTCGATGATCCTGAAGAGGCCTGCCCCCTGGCTGGAACATCACCAGGCGGGGCGGCCGTACCTCGTCCTCCAGATCTTCCATCCGATGGTGGAGGGGTGACAGGGAGCCCGGCCTGCGACTCCCTGCTCACCGCCGGACCCCGTCGCGGCTTGGGATTCCTGCCAGGACGCAGGGCCTGGGAAGGGGCGGTCCCCCCAGCTGCCTGGCCTGCAGCGTCCGAGATCGGGCTCTCTCTGCGACGCCGTGTCCGCGGGACTGTCTCAGGACTAAGGCGCTCTGGAGGTCGAGACCGCCGGGAGGGACGGGTCGACCCGGCCTGCATCGCCGTCACCCCCGGCAACGCTCTCTGCCTGCTCCGGACAGGAGCAGTTGTTGCCGACTCCCCCCCCACCGCCATGCTAGGAAGGGGGCCGGGGGAGGGGAGCCTGTCCCCTGCAACAGACCCCGAACGCCGGGCCTGACATGGCAACACGGCGTCCGGGATCCTCGCTAATGCAGCCACGGTCTCCTCCAGCCATCCGGGACCGTGGTGCACAGCAGCAGCACGCAGCTGCTCTAACAAAAATGCCTCTGACATGCTGTAACGAGCGCGGGCAACGGGGAGCTTGTCCTTACTGTGTTACTCCTTCCGCTGCTTCCGGCTCAATGCCGAAAACAGCGGGAAGAGCAGCAACGGCCCCCTGACTCCTCCCTGACCCCCTCCAACTCCCTCCAACTCTCCCTCACCTGTTAACCCTTTCCCTACCAGGGAGGTCATGGAGGCTTCCCCTTCAGCAATGCAGGCTCCGTCCAGCCCCTTCTATCATGTGTGATACTGTCTGCTGAGCCACTGTATCTAATCCAATCATGCGTGATACTGTCTGCTGAGCTACTGTATCTAATCCTATCATGTGTGATACTATCTGCTGAGCCGCTGTATCTAATCCTATCATGTGTGATACGGTCTGCTGAGCCACTGTATCTAATCCTATCATGTGTGATACTGTCTGCTGAGCCACTGTATCTAATCCTATCATGTGTGATACTATCTGATGGGCCACTGTATCTAATCCTATCATGTGTGATACTATCTGCTGAGCCGCTGTATCTAATCCTATCGTGTGATACTGTCTTCTGGGCCACTATATCTAATCCTATCATGTGTGATACTGTCTGCTGAGCCACTGTATCTAATCCTATCATGTATGATACTGTCTGCTGAGCCTCTGTATCTAATCCTATCATGTGTGATACTGTCTGCTGAGCCACTGTATCTAATCCTATCATGTGTGATACTGTCTGCTGAGCCACTGTATCTAATCCTATCATGTGTGATACTGTCTGCTGAGCCACTGTATCTAATCCTATCATGTGTGATACTGTCTGCTGAGCCTCTGTATCTAATCCTATCATGTGTGATACTGTCTGCTGAGCCACTGTATCTAATCCTATCATGTGTGATACTGTCTGCTGAGCCACTGTATCTAATCCTATCATGTGTGATGCTGTCTGCTGAGCCGCTGTATCTAATCCTATCATGTGTGATACTATCTGCTGAGCCGCTGTATCTAATCCTATCATGTGTGATACTGTCTGCTGAGCCACTGTATCTAATCCTATCTATAGTTGATGGGGTCGTAGTGCTATAGATATGCTATGCTGTCTCATATACATACATACATTTTTTTTTGGGGGGGACACATATGTATTGGGGCTCTTTCCCCTGACATTTTAAGACCTTAGTGACGCCCCGGCTGCTAGTGCTGGATTGTTGGGTCACTTAGGAGACCCAGTGATGCAGCTGAAAGCTGCAGACCGTCGGCCATGAGAAGTTTGCGGGGGGGGGGGGGGGGGCTTAGGCCAATAAACTTTTGCATCGGGGCCCATGAGCCTTTAGCTACGCCCCTGGGCTGTGTGGCACTACCTACAAAAAAGGACAACTGTGTGCAGGAGCACACAAAATACCCAGCTTTCCCAGTTATCAAATAAATGTGTGGAAATAAACTAAGATATAACTTTTATTTAATCTAGCTAAAAGGATTAATCCTTTACTCAGACTAAATAAAAGTTATAACTTGGTTTATTTCGACACATTTATTTGATAGCTGGGAAAGCTGGGTATTTTGTGTGCTCCTGCACACAGTTGTCCTTTTTTGAATGTCTATTGCCCGCCAGCTATCGGGGTCATTTCGTAGTCCTTGCACTACCTACCAGGGGGCTGTGTGGCACTACCAGCCGCGGGGCTGTGCGGCGCTACCCACAAGGGGGCTGTGCGGCGCTACCCACAATGGTCTTCAAGTGGTTTCCGCCTCTGACCTCCAATTGAAATTAATAGGAGGTCTTTTGAGCTTTTTTTTCCTGCGTCTTTTGCATTCGCTTCAACGGCTTAAGAAAAAACACAAAAAAAGGTCACACAACGCTGTTAGTTGCTGAAGGAATTTTGAGTCAGATTTTTTTTGCCTTACAAAAAACGTGTGTGAACATGCCCTACGAGTGGAGTGCTTGTTCTTAGCCATTTTCTATCTTTCTCGAAACTATTTTTGGTAGGTGGACCCTGAGGAAATTTTATTTTTCAAGTGCTGCCTCGAGTCCGAAAATGTTGGGAAATTCTGTACTAGGCTACAGGGTCCCGTTATGGAGCAGCTCATTTTGTCATGGGAACGGGGCCTAGGTGAGTACAATTTTTGTTTTTGTTTGAGGGCACTGTCTACAAGGGGGAGGTGGGGGACTGTATGACACTGTCTACAAGTGGGAGGTGTGGGGACTGTATAGCAATGTCTACAAGCGGGAGGTGGTGGGGGCTGTATGGCACTGTCTACAAGGGGGAGGTGGGGGACTGTATGGCACTGTCTACAAGTGGGAGGTGTGGGGACTGTATAGCAATGTCTACAAGGGGGAGGTGGTGGGGCTGTATGGCACTGTCTACAAGGGGGAGGTGGGGGGCTGTATGGCACGGTCAACAAGGGGGAGGTGAGGGGGGCTGTATGGCACGATCTACAAAAAGGAGGTGGGGGATTATGGCACTGTCTACAGGGAGGCTATATGACAAAATCTACAGGGGGGCACTATACTGTGTGGGGGCCACTAAGCAGACATTATACTGTGTAGGGGCACTACAGGGGGCATAATACTGTGGGCAAAATTAGAGGACAAAATACTGTGTCCTTGAAGGGGTTGTAATTATTATAATACTGTATGGGGGCATTATAATTTTTTTATGAGGATTTTTTTTTTTAATGATGGGGTGGGGGGCTGAAAGATCATTTCGCACAGGGCTCCATCTATCCTAGGGCTGGCCCTGGTAATCACTGTGCTACTGCTTGTACATAGAATACAGCGGGGCCGGTCATATGACAAAGAGTGGTATTGTCATCATAGAACACTGCGCAACTAGACTTCCGGTCCCCCGGCAGCGCTATTCAACATACAGGAAAAAAACTTTACATTTCTGCCAGGGAAGGAAAAAAAATTCAGGAGGTAATCCTTGTAACCTATATTTACAATGGTACAATAGAGGTCAAATGATCACAAAAGTACCGGAGTGCTTCTTTAAGTCTAAAATATACAAACTGTGTACTCGCAACGGTTTAATATAGGAACATACTCGCTTGTTTAATTATTTCAAGGAGCAGGGGATGAGCTGCAATACCAGATACAACCAATGAATAGGGGTGGCGCTGTTTCTGAAAAAGGCAGCCATGTTTTTCTAATCTTATACCACCCCTTTAATTCTGGAATAATGACTGACAGGGAGAACAGGCATTAGTATAACGGTCAAAAGTATCAACCTGGCTGCTGAAACCATAAACATTTCCTTCTAGGATGTCCTCCCAGGAGCGGCGCCGTGTACGTGCCACTTATCTTTTCATTTTTCGATATTTCAGAAAGAGAGAGAACCAGCACAGAATACATAATTGCCCCATTGTATAAGTTTTATAGCCCAGGTCATCTGGCAAAAAGACACATGCCAGATCTGTAATCATGCAGGACATAATGTTACTCTTAGGGATCTAATACTTATGCAAAAGTCATTTATTTATTTTTCTTTGTGAATTTTTCTTATTTTTTTAAATTAATTTGCCAAGTCAAAAAGTAGCAGGTTTTTTATTGAATCCCGCAGCCTTCGTAAAACAGTTGTTGAGTAGTCGCAACGCTCTAAATTACGGCCTGATTGATGATTTATTTGAGACTGTTTCAAAATTTGTCCTCCCATTTCACCGGCGTATTTTCCCAGCACCTTAATAGATCATTCCATAGTTGGACCGTTTCACCGAACAGATTGGCTATTCATTTACAATAAAGTACGATCCCATTGCTGTAATTCAGTCATTTAAGCCGTGTCCAAATCTCACTTTCCAGGCCGGCTGCTACATAACCTCGCTGCAGCCAGTAAAAATTTTGTAAATGAATTTCATACTCGCTCCATGTGCCGTCCAACTTTTAAATATGGTTATGAACCAGCGGCTCTCGACTTTCCATGGGAATTTTAAATTATTATTTTTTTTGCAAAATCTCCTAATAACGACTTCCGCGATGACAAAGGTGAAATTCTTCTTGCAAATTCTAAAAAGAATGAAAAATCTCATTAATATACGTCCTTGGGTCTTCACTTTTTTCTAAAATTCTTGTTTTATTCAGGGGTTAGATTTGGCCGGTACACCCCGGTTCTCCACACGGTCATCTTTTCCCCAGTTGCTATTGACTCGCAACTGTGCCTGTGGTGCTGGCTCCGCGGTCCTGGAATAGGCAGTACTACTCATGTGATGACATCACAGGTGGGTGGGTTGTGCGGGAGAGTTTTTTGGGGACGAGCGGGCTCTGGGCCCCGGCAGGACTGCATTAGAGAACAACCTGAAGCTTCTCTTTCCTTCCCTCGCTGCAAGGCACAGGGTAGCAGGGAGCAGACAGTTGGAGGAGAAGATGGTTCCCTGCCTTGTCATTACTAAGGAGGGGCACAAGAAGGCCAGGGTCAGCAGCATCCATAAATGCCCCCTCAAGGTCATACTTGCCAATTTTTGAAAAGGGATATCCAGTAGATTCTGTAAGGGAACTCACAAAGCGATATGTGACGTGTCCCTGCACAACATTTTTTTAAAAAATGCCCTACCCATTTATATAGAAAACGCCGCCCATTCTATGTCATTTGAATCCAAAAAAGTGCATATGACCTCCTTCATCACACCCCAAAAGTCCTCCTAAGCTATTCTAGACACTAGACCCCTTAAATAAATACAGACCCCAGAACAGAACCCCTAAATAAATACAGACCCTTCAGAGCCCCTGAACTAATACAGACCCCAGACCAGACTCCCCTAAATAAAGACCCCCAGACCAAACTATAACCTTAATGCAGGCCCCAGACCAGACTATCCCCTTAAAAGATACCCCGGACCAGACTGTCCTCTAATACAGACCTCAGACCAGACTATCCACTAATACAGACCCCAAACGTGACTACTATCCCTGTATACAGACCCCAGAACAGACTATCCACTAATACAGACCCCCAGAACAGACTATCCACTAATACAGACCCCCAGAACAGACTATCCACTAATACAGACCTCAGACCAGACTACTATCCCTGTATACAGACCTCAGACCAGACTACTATCCCTGTATACAGACCCCAGAACAGACTACTATCCCTGTATACAGACCCCAGAACAGACTACTATCCCTGTATACAGACCCCAGAACAGACTACTATCCCTGTATACAGACCCCAGACCAGACTACTATCCCTGTATACAGACCCCAGACCAGACTACTATCCCTGTATTCAGACCCCAAACCAGACTACTATCCCTGTATTCAGACCCCAGACCAGACTACTATCCTTGTATACAGACCCCAGACCAGACTACTATCCTTGTATACAGACCCCAGACCAGACTATGATCCCTGTATACAGACCCCAGACCAAACTATCCACTAATACAAACCCCAGTCCAGACTACTATCCCTGTATACAGACCCCAGACCAGACTACTATCCCTGTATACAGACCCCAGACCAGACTACTATCCCTGTATACAGACCCCAGTCCAGACTACTATCCCTGTATACAGACCCCAGACCAGACTACTATCCCTGTATACAGACCCCAGACCAGACTACTATCCCTGTATACAGACCCCAGACCAGACTATGATCCCTGTATACAGACCCCAGACCAGACTACTAGCCCCTTTTAGACCCCAGGCCAGATGTACAGATATTCACTTTTCCCCACTACTCAGGACGTTATTTACGCAATAGCCCGGGAGTGAAAGAGGAGTGCCGGGACGGGGAGAGGTGCATATATTGGGCACCTGAAAGACTAACTGGGCGCTGTATAGGGGAACTGAGCACTTTATTGGGGTATTTATTAGGAATTATGTGGAAATAATTGCAGCAAACAGAAGCCCTACCAAACTGATCAGTATTGCTAATTGGCATTTGCTTATTGATGATAACTTCATGTAAATTGGCAGGTAGAGCTCTTATTTGTCATACAGTACGTCTATAAGAATAGATCCAGGACATGACAAAGCGACAACATCCGCAGCGCTGTACAGAGAATGCCACCACTCACATCAGTCGTTGTCCCCAATGGGGCTCACAATCTAGGTCGAATTTTGCGGAATTTAATGTATTTTTGTAGTGTGGGAGAAAACTTGACCATTCTAATGAATCTCACACAAACATGGGAAGAACATACAAAATCCATGCAGAAATTGGTCAGGCTCGAACCCAGGACCTCAGTGCTGTTACTAAATTATTATTTTTTTTATTGCATGCAGCTACCACTAGAGGGAGCTATTGTGTATGGCTGTATACATCTAGCACTGACCTACAGCAGTAGCATGCCCTGCCTCTATGGTCAGTCCACTACTGGCAACAACATATTTTTGCATGTTTCTTCTCCCATTTTTTTTGCCATTTGGGATTGGAACTCAATGAAGAAATAATGTCGGCAAAAAGAACAAAAAAAATAGCAGCCAAAATGCAAAATATGTGAACCCTCAGCACATTAGGATAAAACATATGCTATTGGTTTAAAGTAACTTAGAGGGTTAAAGCATCAAAATAAACTTGTTGAATATTCATAAACTGGTCGAGTAAATGTGCATCTAATTTGGTTGAGATCAGCATTTTATTTTATATTAATTGCAAATTGGGATTTATTTTAATGACCACCTGGAATAAGAGAATTTGCATATCGGGGGCCCAGCTTTTTTGGTGACCTTGGTCAAACTGGGAAATAAATGTATTTGCATATTCAAGAACCCAGGTGGATCTGGGACGTTGTTGTGATGGTTTTTCTTGCTCAGCCAAGCATAAGAGTGATTGGGACCTTTAATGATGCAGAAGTATTCACGCCGCCGCTCTCAGACACGCATTAACATGTGCGGAGGAATGAGAGTCTTTTATTTGCCCATTTATTAAGAGTGGAAGTGAAAAGGATTTTTTCAAAGTTTCCTACAATGCGCTCGAGTAGTTGAATGTTAGAATTTACATAGCAATGATTGTTCCCAGCGTAATAATATAAACCAGCAGCGGGCAAGAAAAATTTAAGTGTGAGTGTATTTCCTTCCCCCCCCCCCCCCCTTTTATGCCTGTAATCTACATAAAATACTGAGTAACTTTGCAAATACTTTGCTTTAGGTATCTTGTACTGATCACAATATGGATTATACTCTAGTCACATCCAAAGCAACATTCAGAATTCTGCTTGGAATCAATTTGGTTTGTGCTGACACGCCCCCTAGCAGCTTATTCTAGCAATATCTGGTCAAATGTATTGTGGGAGATGTACATTCTTTTAGGTTAGAGTGCTTGGTGTAATTAAACACTACATATCCCACAATGCACTACAGCAGCGCTTGCCCAGATACTGAGATAGCACTGAAATTGGAGAGCTGGTAAGGGTCTGTACACACACAGTTTTCTGGTGCTGATTTTGATGTGGAAACAGCGTCGGAATCCGTGCCAATAAACGTCCAAAATCGCACCCCATTGATTTCAATGGGAAGTAGAGGCTTTTTTTTTCCCTGGGGGACTTTTGGCCGCTCGCGGAAAAAAAAAAAGTGGCATGTCCTTTCTTTCCGCGGTTTCCGCCTCTGACCTCCCATTAAATCAATGGGTGGCAGAAAATACCTGCGGCACTGTGTTTTTCGTGATGGTTTTTTGCCGGCGGTCCCTGCATTAGCTTTCAAAGGCCGCGGCCGAGGAACGCTGCAAAGATCACGGAAAAAAAGCTCAGACACTTCCTGAAGGAGTTCTGAGACAGAGTTTTTCTGCCTGCAAAAAAGTCTGTGTGAATAGGGCCTAAGCCAGTGGTCTCCAACTTGGTCAAACTACAATTCCCTACTGATCCTGTCCCTCCGTCCCCCCACACACATTTTCTATTTGATCTCTCCCTAAATTAGTACGTAGGAAATTAATTTGTGGGTAATTTAGCCTTTAAAGGGGTATTCCAGCCTAAAGCATTTATCACCTATCGTCTAGATAAGTGATAAATGTTAGATCGGTAGGGGTCAGACCACTGGGTTCCCAACCAATGGCCAATATGGGGAGGAGCTGTATCAAGTGCTGAAACCTGAATCCGTCAGGTCAGCGGCACTGACGGGTTCACTGTCAGCGGGTCCTGCGTGTCTCTGACACGCAGCATCCACCTGTAATCGATCACATCTAAGTTGCGAACTTAGATGTGATCAGTAATGGCTCGATCCTGCGGGTCAGAGACACACAGGGCACGCTGACACTGAACCCGTCAGTCCTGCTGAAAACCCTGACCGATACACATAGTTACCAACATTTGAAAATTGTTTCCAGGGAGACTTAGCGTGTGGTGTTTTTGGTGGGTGTGTCTTCTGGGGGTGTGGCTTATCTGGTGAGTGGGCGTGGCTTTCCGGAATTTCTACATACAAATAAGTGAACAAAAACTTTTGCACTAGTTTGACTACTATGGCGGCAGGTATGTCTCTGGTTGTTTACAGGCAGGTCTCACTTTATCATTAGGGCTAGGTAATATGTCCTGACCACTACTGGTAGCGTAAAAACCAGCATAGATAGTGCCACGCTCAGTGCCCCTTGTAGATGGTGATCCACACTGCTCCATGTAGATATTGCCACACTGCACCCTGTAGATGATGCTACAGTGCCCCTGTAGATAGTTCCAAATGGCCCGCCTGTAGATAGTGCCAGAGTGCCCACTGTGGATAATACCACAATGCCCTCTGTAGATAGTGTCACACAGCCCCCTGTAGATGCCACACACCTCCCCGGAGATAGTGCCACACACCTCCCTTTATATAGTGCCACATACTTCCCCTGTAGATAGTGACACATTTCCCCCCTGGCCACATGCTCCCCCTGTAGATAGCCCCCACTATTGTGGCTTCCTCTGTGAGCAGAATCCCCAGCCAGGCATCGACAACACTTTCGCTCCAGGAGGAGTGAATGGCAGGAAGGAATCTGATAGTTTTCTGCTCTGCCATAGTATTCAACTGTATCTGTGTCCTGACTCCTGAGGATGCAGATACAATTGAATTTAGCAGTTGCCGGTACAAGTCCCGGGACAATAATTTGCCGGGACTGTCTCTGTAAATTCGGGACAGTTCTGGCAAATTTGGGACAGTCCTGGCAAGTATGGATACAAGTCTCAGCGCGTGATACAGCTGCTCTGTATACAGGATACAAAGCCGTTATATCTCAAAAAGTAACAAGAATTTCTAATAAAAACGAATTAAAAAGTTGCACCAAACACACCGATAGACTGTCATATTAAATGTTTTATAAGGAGTACCTTTTAAAGGGGTTGTCCAGTCTTGTATAGATAAAGTTTTGTCATTATGAAATAAGTATTCATCATTCTTCTGTAATTTGTGTTTGAATTCCCCATTTTCAAGACCCTGATTGCTGTCATTAAATGGAAACCATTGTTTACATTCAGAGGCTGAAAACCTATCCTTGTGGCTTGTTACAATGTAGACAACCCTTTATGAGCTAAAGAAAGCAACAGTACAAATCTCTCTTCTGTCCTAGCTGACAACTGTGGGAGCAGGACTAGGTCAGGACAGGTTTTTAGAATACCTCTCAAGACATATATAGACCATAAATCTAGAATGTGATTCACCAGTAGTACAAATATAGCACTAGCCAATATATAAAAAAAATATCTTTATTAGAATATATAATAAAAACACATGTAGACCATCACACAAAATATAAAAAAACAACATATAATAAAAATGTGGTAGTGGTATGAGGGGTCACAATGCATCACATTACATATACATGTGATGGGGCGGTATAATGTATAGACAAACACTATACAAAAGACACCTCTTAAATTACCATTATATAGATATATAAACACTGAATAGGGAGTATAGGTAAAGAAGTGAAAACACGATCAAAGATCCAAAATCATGTCAAATACCAACCCATATTTTGCATGTTTGCCCCTCAATAAGACAAGCCACAGACCACAACCAAACATCGCATATAGTTAGTATGTTTTTACCCAAAAGAAGGAAAAGAACCCTTTAATAAGCTGACGAGAACAATATATATATATATATATATATATATATATATATATACCTCCAATACATCACATATTGCAATATTACAAACCCAAAAATAGGAATACAATAGACCACATCACATGTTCCAACAATCCAAGGCCAAAAATAACAATACAATAGACCACATAGACAGATCAACGCACATCTGCTGGAACCTATAGAGTATAGAGGCATCCATTTCCAGTTCTGAATTGTATCCAGCAAAAGCCATCATGTCACGGAATCAACAGCGCCAATAGTGAACCAACCTACAGCCAAAGATGAATAGATAAACTCCTTTAGATGGATAATTACCACACGATTCACCCACAAGGATACTCAAGGATTGATAGCCACAAGGGCTACAAACCTATATCCCAAGCATATTCTTCACTGACATTAAAAATAATTGTATAGACAGGACATATATAGATACTGCAGGACCCAAATTAAAGAAATGATGCAAAGGACATTTTTTTCGTTTAGTCCAAAAGGGGAACCCGGTTTTCATTTGGTAATCCACTTACATTCAATACGTTGCAATTTTCGAAAAGTGTCGCCACCACGAGATCCAATGATGATCTTGTCAATACCACAAACTCTTAGGTCTTGCCATCTATTGTTGTGATGTTCTCGGAAATGCCTAGGGATAGGTTTTAGTTTGCCGATCTTCTCCCAATCATTACATTCAATTGTACCTGCTTTCTTAACCCCTTACCGCACCAGGACGCACCGGTACCTCCTGTATTGCAGTGCTTTAAGGCACCGGGACGTACCGGTGCGTCCTGGCTAAAAACTGTCACCCTGTCAAAGGACAAGGTGACAGAACTGTGCCGTCAACTGTTTGACAGTTGATCGGCACAGTAAGACGGCAGGGGACCAATCACAGCGGTCTCCTGCCGGCGATCGCTGTGATTGGTCAGTCAAAGCAGACTGACCAATCACAGCTCCATGACGTGGTGTATGTGATGGCGCTGGCTCAGAAGCTGAGCCAGCACTATCACTGCCGGTTATCAGCTGTCCGACACCCCTCTGCAACGGCCAGAACTGGAGCTAGGCTCCGATCCAGCCGATTAACTCCTTAGATGCATCGATCAACCCGATCGATGCATCGAAGTGTCTTGTAGCCTGTCGGCAACCACGATGGTTGCCACGGGCGCGGGTGTCAGCTGTTTGTCACAGCTGACATCGTGCTCTAACGGCCAGGACCGGAGCTAGGCTCCGATCCGGCCGATTAACCCCTTAGATCGCACCCTATGGTTGCTAATGACAACCATCGGCACCCGCGGGTGTTCCGATGGTTGCTATGGCAATTGTAGCCTAACAATCGTTTCCTAGTACGGAAGCCTATTAGGCCCCGCCGGGAGGCGAAGCCTAACAGGCTTGCTGTCAGTGAATAGCTGACAGCTCTAATACACTGCACTATGTAGGTAATGCAGTGTATTAGAATAGCGATCAGGGTTTCATGCCTTCAAGGTCCCTAGTGGGACACAAAAAAAGTTAAAACAAGTTAATAAAAATGTTGTAAAAAAGTAAAAGAAAAATAAGTGTTTTATTATAGGAAAAACCCAAAAACATTAAAAAAAGTACACATATGTGGTATCCCCGCATCCGTAAAGACCCAAACTATAAAAATATCATGCTATTTTACCCGTACGGTGAACACCGTAAAAAAATTAAATAAAAAACTATTCCAGAATTGCTGTTTGTTAGTCACTACCCCTCGCAAAACAGAATAAAAAAAGGGATCTAAAAGTTGCATGCACCCCAAAATTATACCATTAAAAACTGCAGCCCGTCCCGCAAAAAACAAGCTCTCCCACCGCTTTTTTGACGGTAAAATAAAAAAGTTATGGCTCTCGGAATCTGGTGACACAAAAAATAAATTTGAAACAAAAGTGATTTTATCGTGTAGACGCTGCAAAGCATAAGAGAAACTATATACATCTGGTATCGCCGTAATCGTACCGACCCGCAGAATAAAGTAAAATTGTCATTCATAGCGCATGGCGAACGCCGTAAAAAAGATAATAATAAAAAACATCAGAATTGCAGGTTTTTGGTCACCTTGCTTGCCAAAAAAATGAAATACAAAGTGATAAAAAAAAAAATCGCATTTACCCCAAAATGGTACCAATGAAATCTACAGATTGTCCCGCAACAAATAAGCCCTCACACAGCTCCGGGGGAGAAAAAATAATGAAGTTCTGGCTCTCAGAATATGGCGATGCAAAATGTGCAGAGTGTCCAAAAGTGGATAAGATTGGGCGCCATTTATCAGTGCGAAACCGGCAACATATCTATGAATTATTATTTATTTACTCAATTATTATACCCTCTTATTATACCCTGATGTTCTCTGCACAGATTACATATGCCCCCACATTATAAACTGAAATACCAGCGATGCCCCAAAAAAAACTACCAAGCAAAATCTGCGCTCCAAAAGCCAAATGGCGCTCCCTCACTTCTGAGCCCTGCAGCGTGCCCAAACAGCAGTTTACGTCCACATATATGGCATCGCCATACCCGGGAGAACCTGCTTAACAGTTTGAGGTATTTTTCTTCAGTGGCACGAACTGGGCACAAAATATTGTGCACTAAAATGGCACATACCTGTGGAAATTTGCAATTTTCACTTTGCACCATCCACTGAGCATTCATTTCTAATAGAAAAAAACAACCTGTGTGGTCAAAATGCTCACTACACCCCTTAATAAAATGCCTTCAGGGGTGCAGTTTCCAAAATAGAGGTCACTACTTGGGGGTTTGTTTTACTATTTGAACCCAGAGCCCTGCCATTGTGGGCTAATGCTGCGAAAATCACCAAAATAGGTCTCACATGCGCCTTTCACTCCTAAGCCCTGCCATATGTCCAGGCAAATGATAAATGCCTTGAGGGGTGTAGTTTACAAAATGGGGTCACTTCTCATGGTTTTACACTCTACTCTGATACCTAAGGGAGCTCTGCAAATGCGACATGTCGCCCGTACACCAGTCCAGCAAAATCTGTGCTCTAAAAGCCACATGGCACTCCTTCCATTTTGAGCTCTGCCATGTGCCCAAACAGCAGTTTAGGGCCACACATGGGGTATTGCCGTACTCGGGAGAAATTGCTTTTTCTCCTTTATTCCATGTGAAAATGAAAAAAATGCAACATTTTAGTGGAAAGATTGTAGATTTTCATTTTCACTGCCTAATTCCAATAATTCGGCAAAAAAACTGGGGTCAAAATGCTCACTATACCGCTAGATAAATTCCATGAGGGGTATAGTTTCCCAAATGGGGTCACTTTTGCTGGGTTTGCACTATTTTGGCCCCTCAGCGGCTTTGCAAATGTGACATGGGGCCGCAAACCATTCCAGCAAAACTTGAGCTCCAAAAGTCAAATGGCGCTCCGTCCTTTCTAAGCCCCGCCGTGTGTCCAAACAGCAGTTTATTACCACATATGGGGTATTGCTCTGCTCAGAAGAGTTTGCTTTACAAATATTGGGGTGTTTTTTCTCTTATCTATTGTAAAAATGAAAAAATCTGAGCTAAAACTACATTTTATTAGAAAACATTTAGATTTTCAATTTCACGGCATAATTCCCATAAATTCAACAAAAATCGTGTAGGGTCAAAATGCTAACTATACCCCTAGAAAATTCCTTGAGGGGTGTAGTTTCCAAAATGGGGTCACTTTTGGGGAGTTTCCACTGTTATGATCCCTCCAGGGCTTTGCAAACACGACATGGCACTGAAAACCATTCCAGCAAAATCTGCACTCCAAAATCCAAATGGCCCTCGTTCCCTTCTGAGCCCTGCCGTGGGTCCAAACATCAGCTTATTACCACATATGGGGTATTTCCGTAATCGGGAGACATTGCTTTACAAATGTTGGGGTGCTTTTTCTCCTTTATTCCTTGTAAAAACTAAAACATTGTTTGTTTTTTCAGAAAAAAAGTCGATTTTCATTTTCACAGACCAGTTCCAATAAATTTAGCAAAAAACCTGTGGGCTAAAAATGCTCACTATACCTCTTGAAAAATTCCTTGAGGGGTGTAGTTTCCAAAATGGGGTCACTTTTGGAGGTTTTCCCACGGTTTTGGCACCACAAGACCTTTTCAAACCTGACATGGTGCCTAAAATATATTCGAATAAAATAGAGGCCCCAAAATCCACTAGGTGCTCCTTTGCTTCTGAGGCCGGTGTTTCAGTCCATTACCGCACTAGGAACACATGTGGGATATTTCTAAAAACTGCAGAATCTGGCCAATAAGTATTGAGTTGCGTTTCTCTCGTAAAACCTTCTGTGTCACAGAAAAAACTGTATTACAAATGAATTTCGTAAAAAAAAAATTTTAATTTGTACATTTCACCTTTTCTTTGCTTTATTTCCTGTGAAATGCCTAAAGGGTTAAAATAATTTCTGAATGCTGTTTTGAATACTTTGACAGGTGCAGTTTTTAAAATGGTGACTTATGGGGACTTTCTAATATATAAGGGCCTCAAAGCCACTTCAGAACTGAACAGGTCCCTGAAAATGTGAGAAATTGCAGCTAAAGTTCTAAGCCTTGTAACGTCCTAGAAAAATGGATGTTCAAAAAACGATGCAAACATAAAGTAGACATATAGGAAATGTTGACTAGAAAATATTTTGTGTGGTATTTTGTGTTTTGCAAGCAGATACATTACAATTTAGAAAAATCCAGATTTTTGCAAATTTTCTCTAAATTTTGGTGTTTTTTACAAATAGATATTGAATTTAACGACCACATTTTTTCAGTATCATAAAGTACAACATGTCACGAGAAAACAATCTCCGAATCGCTTGGATAGGCAAAAGCATTCTGGAGTTATTACCACATAAAGTAACACGTCAGATTTGCAAAAATCGGCTGTGTCCACAAGGCCAAAACAGGCTTAGACACTAAGGGGTTAATGTCCCTCACGTGTTCTAGATTACGTATTCTCATCTCCCTTGATGTCATCCCCGCATATGAGAGACCACATGGGCAAGTCGCTATAGACACCACACCTGTGGTACTACAGTTGATTAAGTGTACAATTTTAAATGACTTCTGATTGTCAGAATCAGAAAATGTATTTGTTTTATAATCAATTGACAAATAGAACAATGGCCACAAGAGAATGAGCCCCAATCAGGTCCCTTCGAGCCAAAGAGATAAGTATCTGATTTTGGAGCGCTATAATGGCTACGAAAAAGATAGTCTCTCAATGTTTTGCTTCTTTTAGATGTCAGTTGTGGTCTCAAAGGTAAACATTTTTTTGAGATCAAGATACGATAACAAAATTGGCCAAAATCGAGCCACAATCTGCCTCATTTCTGTCCACTGTGTATTATACGTGGTGATCAAACTTACCACAGGATCTAGGTGTTTATGTTGAGTCAGATTATTCCGGTCAGTTGTACATGCTCTTTGGTACCCTTTTTCAATATCTCGTTTATGGTAGCCTAGTTGTAAAAAGCGATTTTTCAATTGATATGCCTCATTTTAAAAATTTGATTGAAAAGATGATGCATGTAACAGAGCATTTACCAATGTTTCTTTACGGAAGATGGTGGTTTTGAGCCTACTTGTATTGTTGGCCGTAATTTTGATGTCTAGGAATTTCATCACCTCTTGGCTAATTACATAGGTGAGTTTGATGTTCTGTTGGTTACTATTCAGAATAGTCAAAAACCGATCTAATTCGGACCGCGTCCCCTACCAAATGAAAAGTATGTCGTCAATAAAACGCATCCATGTAACAACACATCCAGAAACCATGTCCATTGCCTCCTGCACACAATCCTGCTCCCAGGACAGGTTTTTAGCCTGAATAGTTTCATCCATTGACAGCAGGTAAAGATTAGCAAATGATGAGACTTCAGAACACAAAGCAGAGGCGTAGCTAGGTTCTCCTGCACTTGGGGCAAAGATTCATATTGGCGCCCCTGCCCAACTTATTTCCAGACATCTCCTTCCCCCTCACCATGTTTGCTTTCTCTACCAATCAATGAGGTGTAATTTTTTTTTTCACTATTTTTTTTAAATGTAACTCGAGCATGAAAGCATTTCTACATTTTACAAGCGATATAGTTCTATAAGGGAGTTACCATAATAATAAATTAAAAGAAAATAAATTGGAGGCCACACACAGCCGCCTGCAGATAGCGCCACACACAGCCGCCTGCAGATAGCGCCACACACAGCCGCCTGCAGATAGCGCCACACACAGCCGCCTGCAGATAGCGCCACACACAGCCGCCTGCAGATAGCGCCACACACAGCCGCCTGCAGATAGCGCCACACACAGCCGCCTGCAGATAGCGCCACACACAGCCGCCTGCAGATAGCGCCACACACAGCCGCCTGCAGATAGCGCCACACACAGCCGCCTGCAGATAGCGCCACACACAGCCGCCTGCAGATAGCGCCACACACAGCCGCCTGCAGATAGCGCCACACACAGCCGCCTGCAGATAGCGCCACACACAGCCGCCTGCAGATAGCGCCACACACAGCCGCCTGCAGATAGCGCCACACACAGCCGCCTGCAGATAGCGCCACACACAGCCCCCTGCAGATAGCGCCACACACAGCCCCCTGCAGATAGCGCCACACACAGCCCCCTGCAGATAGCGCCACACACAGCCCCCTGCAGATAGCGCCACACACAGCCCCCTGCAGATAGCGCCACACACAGCCCCCTGCAGATAGCGCCACACACAGCCCCCTGCAGATAGCGCCACACACAGCCCCCTGCAGATAGCGCCACACACAGCCCCCTGCAGATAGCGCCACACACAGCCCCCTGCAGATAGCGCCACACACAGCCCCCTGCAGATAGCGCCACACACAGCCCCCTGCAGATAGCGCCACACACAGCCCCTTGTAGATAGCGCCACTCAGCCCCCCTGTTGTAGATAGCGCCACACAGCCCACCTGTTGTAGATAGCGCCACACAGCCCACCATTGTAGTTAGCGCCACACACAACCCCCCTTGTAGATAGCGCCACACACATCCACCTTGTAAATAGTGCCACACACAACCCCCTTGTAAATAGTGCCACAGACATCTGCCTTGTAAATAGCGCCACACATGGCCCGCTTCCCCCCTTGTAGATAGCGGCACACTCCCCCCCCCCCCCTTGTAAATAGCGGCACATTCACCCCCCCCCTTGTAAATAGTGCCACATTCCCCCCTTGTAAATAGCGCCACATTCCCCTCTTGTAAATAGCGCCACATTCCCCCCTTGTACTTACCGCCACACTGTAAACATAGCGGCGAGCGGTAGCCTACTGCTACCACTCTCCGCTCTGCCCGAGGTGACTTACCGGAGGAGCCGAGGAGGTCATGCGGTTCAGGCAGCGGCAGAGTTCCTTTGGACTAGGGTTAGTGACAGCCAGGGCCAGCCTTAGCATGGATGGCGCCCTGTGCGGGACTCTCTATTGCCGCCCCCTACACAAACCTAGCTTGAGAAAGACCCTCACTTGGGACGAAACATCTCTTTTTATGGTGAAATAAAGAAACTTTTTGATACCTGGATAACTGCATGTGCTGTGGTTTCTCTATCTTTTTGTGTCTATTTTGGAGTTGGATTGGCTACGACTCGACACTGCCTGTACCGAGTGAAAACTTTCTCCTGTTTATATGCCCCCTGTGAATGCTCTCTGGGACTGTGATGTGCCGCTGATCTCTCCCTTTGGAACCACAGATAACACAGTGATAACTCTCTGAGTACAGATAATGTAGTAGATGATAACTATACCTACAGACACATATAAACACACACAGAGGCGTGTGTATATATATATATATATATATATACGTGTATGTATATATATATAAAGGGCAGCAGAGTATATAAAGGGCAGCAGGGTATATAGTGGTGCAACAGGGTATATAGGGGTGCAACAGGGTATATAGGGGGCAGCAGGCTATGTAAAGGGCAGCAGCGTATATAGGGGCATCAGCGTATATAGGGGCAGCCGCGTATATAAAGGGAAGCAGGGTATATATGGGGCAGCAGGATATATAGGGACAGCAGGGTATATAGGGGCAGCAGTGCATATAAAGGTAGCGGGGTCTATAAAGGGCAGCATGTTCTATAAGGGGCAGCAGGATATATAGGGGAAATAAGGGTATATAGGGGGCAGCAGGGTATATAGGAGGAAGCGGGGTATATAGGAGAAAGCACATATATCTGCATTTTATCTAGTCTACTTTAATATTGAACACACTTTTACAAAGAGACATAGACACATGCACACACACACACACACACACACACACACATACACACTGTAACATATACACATACAAACACAGAGACACATACTGTGTACCCACTACACACACATATACACAAAGACACTCACCATGTTTCCTTGCTGACAGGATCACCGGTTTCTTGCAGGATGGGCTGTGGGCGGAGCTTCCTCTTCTGCTCCTCGACTGTTATTTACTCCGTGTGTGTAACAGCAGAGTACAGAGTAGAGGCAGAGCCCAGTGGTGCCCCCTACATGCTGGGAGGGTGCAGCACCCTGGCCCTGATGACATCCCGGGACTGGACCAGTCCAGTCATCTGACCTGAGTCACCTGACCTCATGTCAGTGATGTGATGTGAGGTCAGATGACAGGTCAGGTGACTGGACTGGTCCACTCCCTGGCAGTCACAGACCCCAGTCAGAATGCCGCTGCATAAACTCCTGGCTCTTCCTAAAGCTGATCGCTGCTGCAGGTGTCCGACATACAGGGTACCTATCAGCAGCGATCAGCTGCTCTGTGGTGCCCCCCCCATTCCCTACCACCTAGTTGCGCCCGGGGCACATGCCCCCCTTGCCACCCTTCTCATTATACCATGCTTAAAGGGGCTATCCCTCTTCAGACACAAATGGCAGATCAATGGTAGTCCGACTTCAGGGTCCACCACCGTTTATCAGAATGAAGAGTCCACGGCGGTGCTCCAGTCAGTCCCATAACGACAACATCAGACATGAGTGAAGCATTTCCTCTGATTTTCCATTTCTCCTGAGTTGGCCTATATCTTCCAATACCGTCCTTTGGCTACGTCTGCGACTTCCCCTGGTTGTAATGTCTTGGCCAATATCTTACAATAACAACCTTTGGCTGCGCCTGTGACTTCATCGCCCAATATCACTGCCATCTGACCTTTGGCTTGATCTCGCAGATTGACTCTTGCATGCTTGTTCCTATAGTGCAGTTGCCACTAATCGCAGACAATCATGGTGACCTGGACATTGGGAGTATCCTGCAGCAAAAACCACACCTCAAAAACGGGAGCTTAGGATAAAGACAAGGGCACCCTTAGACTCTGCACCCTGGGTTCACCTTTGCTGATCCCGTCATGATGTAGGGAGTTCACTACTTACCTTTGTAACACCAGTGTTCAAAGTCAAATGTCTGAAAAGTCATTGGTTCCTTGACCCAAGAATTTTCCCCCTTCATGATAAAGTTAAGGTGCGGGCACACATGCCGGCCGAGTCGTGGTAAAATAAACAAAAAGCAAAAAAAAACTTCAGTGAAAGGACAACTTCCAGCATGACCTGACAAATCATTAGACCATACTGGTGTAAGGTGCAGGAGTAAGGGTAACTAAAAAGGCTGAGACGAAGGGTGCAGTTAACTCTTTCATTACTTGGAAGAGTGCAGCAAAAAAAAAAAAAAAACTACTGTATTTTAACAACAATGGCATGCATATGATTAACTTCAAAATGGGTGCTTTATATTATCGACAGCACCAGGTTATAGCCCGGCTTACTGAAAAAGATTAACTGTATGGCTAAGATTTAGGACAGATTCTGTAATAGCTGATGTCTATGCTAGGTGCTTCGTACATTAGTTGTGCTTTCTCATTGGTATGGTCGCTGCAGACCAGCTCAGAGCTCATCCTCTGTTGTCCCCAAATACACAAGCTGACTGTGATATTCACTGAGGCCTCCTGGATCAGACCATCTCTGCCTCTGTGATGCAGCCTCTGTGGCAGGGCGGTTCTCTCCCTGCAAAGTAGCTCTTGTAGCAGCCTGTCTCTCTCTGTGTGATGCAGCTTCTGTGGCAGGCTGGTTCTCTACCTGTAAAGTAGCTCTTGTAGCAGCCTGTTTCTCTCTGTGTGATGCAGCTTCTGTGGCAGGCCGGTTCTCTCCCTGCAAAGTAGCTCTTGTAGCAGCCTGTCTCTCTCTGTGTGATGCAGCTTCTGTGGCAGGCCGGTTCTCTCCCTGCAAAGTAGCTCTTGTAGCAGCCTGTCTCTCTCTGTGTGATGCAGCTTCTGTGGCAGGGCGGTTCTCTCTCTGCAAAGTAACTCTTGTAGCAGCCTGCCCCCTCTATGTGATGCAGCTCTGCACATCTACCAAGGCCAAATCCCTTTCCCTGGCCATATTGAGCAATGATCCGGTGCCCCCTTCTGTACGATTCAAGTACATAGGTGTCTCTGTGTGTTACACAGTGTCTCACACTTGTACAATAGTAACGCACACACTATCAGCCAAATAAATAAAAAATGCTGGATGGCCAGACCCCAAAATAATTTCTGACCCCAGACCAGACCTCTAAATAAATTCAGACCCCTCACAAAAAATAAAAAAGCAGACCACTCTATTCTTTTACTTCTCCTCGTTCCTGGATTCAATCTAAAGGGGTTCTGCTTTAAATAATCTTTTTTTTTTTTATTCCTAATGATAAGCTGGTCACTGTGTATCCTGCTGCTGAGACCTTGAAGGTGGACCTAGGAGTAAGTGTTCAGTTTCCCTGCAGCAGCACCACAGGGGAAATAAAGTATTACACAGCTCATATTAAAAACAATGCTCTGTCTCTGATGGATAACACAGATGCTTCAGAAGCAAGAGACTCTAGCTTATAAATAGGGGTCATAAACAGGGGACTCTCCACTCAGAATTCCCCGATAGGGTATACAAAATGGGTTTTATAAACCGGACTATATTATAATAACAGACTTGTAGAGAGTCTCTTTCTTAATTTATTGAAACTTTTTTTTTCTGTATATTGAAGTCAGAAACAGAAAAAAAAATCCTAATGCAGTCCAAGAAAGTGAGGAAACATGTCAATGTATATTTTCTAATCTCGTCTTTTCCCATCTTGCTGTTCTCCATTTCCTGACTCCTCAAATACAAGACTGTGTATCTGTCATTTGTACTACATTTTTATATTATTGTGATGTCACATCCCCAAAAAACAATGTTGTCCTCTGAATGAGACCTATTATTTCCATGGCTTCCTCACTATTAGTTACAAGGAAAACATAATGAGACAACAATAGAAGTAATAAATTATAAGAATGATTAAAACAAATGAATCAATTAATTCAAATGTATTATAAATTAATTCGCCCACATTTATTATGAAGTTTACACCAGGTTATGGCGTAAACGGCGTCAAAAGAAAGGTTGACGTAAGGCAAATTTGCGACATTCCCTGCCTAATTTGTAAAGTGACGAGTAAGGCCTTATTCACACGAACGTTGAATACGTCCGTGTGACGGCCGTTAAAACAACCTATGCAATTCAATGGGGCCATTCAGACATGCAGTTTTTTCACGCAGCGTGTTTCCGTTGCGTGAAACTCACTGCATGTCATATTCTTGTGAGGTGTTTTTGCGCATCACGCACACATTGAAGTCAATGGGTGCGTGAAAGTCACGGACAGAAATGAAGAGAAAAAAAAAATGTAGGCCTGATTTACACGAACATGTTAGTTTTGCGTCCTCAAAGAACGGGCACGTTTGTCATGCATTGTAGTTCAGTGTGGCATTTGTGTGTATTCCGTGTGGCATCAGTTGTTGATGTCTGTGTACGTGCACATTTCTTTATTTAATTTTTTTCATTTCTTATGAAATTATGCGTGAATCATGGACAGCACACGGATATGCATCTGTGTGGTGTCCATGATTTTTACGCACCTATTGACTTCAATGGGTGCGTGATGCGCAAAAAACGCACAAGAATAGGACATACAGTGAGTTTTACGCAACGGAAACACGTTGTGTGAAAAACACTGCATGTCTGAATGGCCCCATTGAATTGCATAGGTCCGTGTGACGGCCGAGGTTTTAACGGGCGTCAAGGGCATGGCTAAAGGCTCATGGGCCCTGGTGCAAAAATTCAGCTTGGGCCCCCCTACCCCTCCCCAACACCACCAGACCACTGCGCACGCCTATGCACAGCCCCCATGGATGCCCCCACAGTATAATGTCCCCCATAGCTGCCTCCACAGTATAATGTCCCCCATAGCTGCCTCCACAGTATATTGCTCCCTATAGCTGCCCCCACAGTATAATGCTCCCCATAGCTGCCCCCACAGTATAATGCCCCCATAGCTGCCCTCACACAGTATAATGCCCCCCATAGCTGCCCCCCACAGTATAATGCCCCCATAGCTGCCCTCACACAGTATAATGCTCCCCATAGCTGCCCCCCACAGTATATTGCTCCCCATAGCTGCCCTAACTGTATAATGCCCCCATAGCTGTCCCCACACCGTATAATGCCCCACATAGCTTCCCCCACAGTATAATGCTCCCAGAGCTGCCCCCACACAGTATAATGCCCCCATAGCTGCCCATACAGTATAATGCCCCCATAGCTGCCCCCACACAGAATAATGCCCCACATAGCTGCCCCCACACTATAATGCTCCCAGAACTGCCCCCACACAATATAATGCCCCCATAGCTGCCCTCACAGTATAATGCTCCCATAGCTGCCCCCCCCACAGAGCATAATGCCCCCATAGATGCCCTCACACAGTATAATGCCCCCATAGCTGCCCCCATATAGTATAATGCCCCCCATATCAGATCCATAATACCCCCCTCATAACAGCTTCCCATACATTATAATGCCCCCCATATCAGTCCCCCTCACATCAGCACCCCATACAGTTTAATGTCCCCCATATGAGCTCCCCATACAGTATAATACCCCCCATATGTGCATAATAGAAAAAAATAAAATCACTTAAATATCCCCGTTCCCACGCCGGGTGGTGGAGATCCTTCTCCTCCTTTGGTCTGTGGTATGTGTGACTCAGTGCAGACTGGCGCGATGACGTCACTACATCACGCCTGTCTGCGCCGAGCCGCTTATGATTTAGGGCACAGTGAATGCTGGAGCAAGGAGCCGTCAGCTCCTTGCTCCTGCATTGAATTTAACAGGAACTGGGACCTTGGTGAGTGACACGCGACTACCCGGAGGTCTCCACATGACCATCCAGGGGGTCACGACCCACAGTTTGTAACGTATTGTATTGTGCAGTTTACGGTGGAGAGAGGAGGGGGGCTGTAAATTAACGGCCTCCCTCTCCTCCCTCCACCACAAACACAGGCAGTACAATACATATGCATTACGGGCCCCCTCCGCAGCTCACTTGGAGTATTCCAGGATCTTCCGCACCGGCTCTTCCACACTGGCTGGAACGCCCCTCACATGACATCACGGTCACATGGTACACTGAGTGTATCATGTGTCCGTGACGTCTTCAGAGCCGAGCCCATTACCAGGAAGTGCCGGCATCACGGCACAGAGAATTTATTTAATCATTAGCTTAGGGGCCCGGTCGCAACTGCAACCGCTGCGACCCCTATAGCTACGCCACTGACGGCCGTTACACGGACATATTCAACGTTCATATGAATAAGGCCTAAAGATATGTGTACATAAACACACATCAACAACTGATGCCACACGGAACTGCAAGGCATAACAAACGTGTCAGTTTTTTGCGGATGCAAAATGGACGCGTTCGTGTGAATCAGGCCTAAGAAAAGCGCGGTCTCCAGAGAGTGTAGTTTAGGTCACTCACATTTATTATGAAGAATACATAAAATGGCACAAATTGTAGCAGAAACCTACACCTGCTCATAGTCCAAAATGCACCAGATATAGTGAGAGGCATGCACCTTTTAAGAATTTTGGCGCAAATTATTCCAAGTATTTCCCTTACTAAGACTCAATACACACGGCCTTAGCCGTAATCAAGGTCCATGATTACGGGCACGGACGGCCGCGGACAGTCACCCTCATTTGCAGCCCGCGCTCCCATTATAAAGTATAGGAGCACGGTCCGTAAATTAAAAATATAGGACATGCCCCATTTTTTGCGAATCCTTTCTATGACCTGGACACCTTCCCGTAAATATACGTGGGACATAGAAATTAATGGGTCTGTATTTTGATCTGCAGTTACAGGTTCGTAATTGCGGATCAAAATTACGGTCGTGTGTAATGCATGAGGCTATAAGGCTGCTCCTGTAATCACGGCCCGCGATTAAGCGCACGGCCGGCCGCCGATGGCCACGGACAGCCATCCGCATCTGCGGGTTGTGCTCCTATATAAAGTATGGGAGCGTGATCCGTGAAAAGCAAAAGAAAGGACATGTCCTACCTTTTGTGGTACACTTCTACGGCTCGAACACCTTCCCGTAAATAATTGGGAAGGTGTCCGTAGACAATAAAAGTGAATAGGTGCGTAATTGCGGACCGTAACTGCAATTACGGACAATTTTTATGGTCGTGTGCATAGGGCCTTAGATTGGGTTAATATACGCTAGTCTTAGTAAATGTAGCCATAGTATGCTTCTTGTAAAAGGTGACCATTGCCATATTATGGGACTTGATGGTCCCCAATTTTTGAAAAAGGGAAGGCGGAGGGGAGATTTAAAAAAAAAAAAATTGTGTATTTTTTTTCTCTTCCCAGGAGGGTACAATGATAATGGGAGGATTTGCTGTAATTATTTTTAATTGAGCTACATGTCTTAAAGAATGTCTTTCCTCAAAACTAATCTGTCATCATACTAGGACAGGTCCACTGTACTATTAGCCAAAACAGCCCCAAAAAATATTTTGCCAAATATTCTCGGTTAACTGCTGGTATGCACAATCATGTACTGTTTTGGCTAATATTAAAGCGGACCTGTCCCAATACTCTACTGGCCGTAAACATTGTATGGTGACAACGCTTTTTTTTAACTGAAGATCTCCCAGCGGACCGATATTCAGAAACCGTGTCTGATCACTAGAATTACATGTATTACAAGGACGGACACGGTCCGCAACAGCCGCTGTTTGTTAGCTGCTCTCCACTCTGGCGCATAGCAGAAGACCCCTCTCCCCTATGATGTCCATATTAATGTGGAAAGAGTTTACTTAAAGGGGTTGTCTCACAAAGAAGCTGGCGTGAAGCTACAGCCAGACACACATTTCCATTGCGGGAGATCTGTAACGTTACATGCCAGTCATTCAAATGAATGGTTGTCCATGAAATGTAGGGTCTAGAGTCTACCAGAGCAGGGGACCCCGTCTATGATGTCCATATGACCTCCATTAAATGATTATTTTAACAAATGTAGTTGGTGCCATTAATCCATGGATAGCTAGATAAATCTAGCTAAGGATTCTCTATTCTTCTCACCCTTGCGTCTTTAAAAATTATTGCACTAAAAAACAAAAAAAACTAAGTAAAAAAGAAAATTCTAAATTTGATATTTAAAAAAAGTTGCATTTCTATGCAGAACTAGATTTAGTTTTTGTCAGCAGCGTTAAATAGATGATTAAAACTTTCCAATTAATTATGAGGTAGAAGTTGAGCAATGTTCAGTGTTGTTCCTAAATTAATTAATTAGTTCCTTTTTAGAGATGCCAAATGTGACCCTCCTGTAGTTCTAGTTAATGCTTTTGTTCCATGCCAAATACCATAAAATGTAATTAATTAGGTGAAAGGAAAGAGAGCATCTATCATGGCCAAAGCAGCCGTCAGGATACCAATGGGGGGCAAAGAAATCGACGCCAACACTGGTGTCCAACCTCATTAAGTATTGGGGTTGGATGGGGATAACGAGGATAAAAAAAATACAACTATATTGTGAGTCGAAAAACGAATTTGATTAAAAACAAAAATATTTAAAAAAAAAACAACTCTTTTCCGCATTCAAAACAATTTAATTACATCTTACATGTAACTAACTGTTTGGAATGGAAAAATATAACAAGGTGTTCAAGTTCCCCTGTATTTCCTGGTTAAATTGCTTTTTTAATTTTCTATGTTTTTTAATTTTTTATTTTTTTGTTTTTTTTAGAGGTACCTTGTGTCGTGGGGTTCGTTAGGTTAATGCACGATCAACAGAGCCAGACACGACAGGGCCACTCCAACAGGGTTTATTGCATCCAATGTTGACAGAACAAGTCACGTTCAATGCAGGAACAACACACAGTCCACAAGATCAGGTAGTCACAGGAACATCTTCAGAGCGCTGGCCTCAGCTTCAGCTCTCCTAAAGGTCTAAATCCAGAAGATCTCCATCCTCCCCAGGACAAGCCCATATATACCCCTCAGGGGGAGGAACATCTTGGCAGTTTCTAGTCACCATCATTATAATGACTTTAGCTTGTGTCTCTACTGTCTGTATGTGAGTTGTGGTCTATTGTACTATTATGTGTATTGCCACAGCCGGGATGAGGACACAATGGGGAAGATAATTGGATCACCTTTGTTTGCTGGTCTGCACCTGAGCTGAATATAACTGTGGTGCCTCCTGATGACCCCCTGTGGAGACTGGACAATGAGAACACTTTATGTCTTGTGGACTTCACCTCTGACCCGTCTGATTGTCCATAGGCTGGAGACACGACCTGTGGTACTTCATTAGAGAGTCATTCCTCTCTGCTGAGGACTCACAATAAACCACACATAATGCACCATCACACCTTGTATATAATATTAGGGGATTGCCTGAACTGCAATTCCATAATATACAGTTAGAATAAAATCTTCCAATTTAAGAACAATTAAAAAATATATATATATTATTATTGAGTTGGCCTTCTTGGCAAGTTTTTTAAAAAAAAAATTCTCTATTCTACCATTTTTCGGAAATCTTCTTTCTTTGAATCATAAATGGCAAATTTATCTCATGATGTGGTCACGTTCCTACAACAATGACAGGGCACGCAACTTCTATGGGTCTGTGGAGGGAGGAGGCCCAGCACTAAATTGCTTCATTGTTTGCTGTTACACTTCTTACTTTCACTACCACTAAGTGGAACCGACTGCAGAATTATACAGCTTCCTTTGAGCTCAATACTAGCAGGATACATCCATAACAGTTATCTTCCCCTTGTTGTTGCTTACAAAATTTTATTATTTATCAAGTCAGTAAAACACAAGTCCCCTATACATATATATTGCCACACACAGCCCCCCTGTAGATGGTGCCCCCCTGTAGACAGTGTAACACCCCCCTTGTAGATAGTGCCCCCCTTGTAGATGGTGCCATACAGCCTCCCTGTAGATAGCATCATACAGCCCCTCTATAGATAGCACCATGCAGCCCCCCTGTAGATAGCGCCATACAGCCCCCCACCATAGATAGTGCCATATATCCCCCCGTGTAGATAGCGCCATACATCCCCCTGTAGAAACTGTCATACAACACCCTGTAGATAGCTCCATACAACCCCCCACTGTAGATAGCGCCATACAGCCACCCCTGTAGATAGTGCCATACAGCCACCCCTGTAGATAGTGCCATACAGCCACCCCTGTAGATAGTGCCATACAGCCACCCCTGTAGATAGTGCCATACAGCCACCCCTGTAGATAGTGCCATACAGCCACCCCTGTAGATAGTGCCATACAGCCACCCCTGTAGATAGTGCCATACAGCCACCCCTGTAGATAGTGCCATACAGCCACCCCTGTAGATAATGCCATACAGCCCCCTGTAGATAGTGCCATACAGCCACCCCTGTAGATAATGCCATACAGCCACCCCTGTAGATAATGCCATACAGCCACCCCTGTAGATAATGCCATACAGCCACCCCTGTAGATAATGCCATACAGCCCAATGTAGATAGTGCCATACAGCCCCCCTGTAGATAGTGCTATACTTCCCCACTGTAGATAGCGCCATACAGCCCCCCTGTAGATCGTGCTATATAGCGCCCCTGTAGATGGTGCCATACAGCCCCCTGTAGATAGTGCTATACATCCCCCTCTAGATAGCGCCATGCAGCCCCCCTGTAGATAGTGCTATATAGCCCCCCTGTAGATAATGCCATACAGCCCGCTCTGTAGATAGTGCCATACAGCCACCCCTGCAGATAATTCCATACAGCCCCCTGTAGATAGTGCCATACAGCCACCCCTGTAGATAGTGCCATACAGCCACCCCTGTAGATAGTGCCATACAGCCACCCCTGTAGATAGTGCCATACAGCCACCCTTGTAGATAGTGCCATACAGCCACCCCTGTAGATAGTGCCATACAGCCACCCCTGTAGATAATGCCATATAGCCCCATGTAGATAGTGCAATACAGCCACCCCTGTAGATAATGCCATACAGCCACCCCTGTAGATAGTGCCATACAGCCCCACCCTGTAGATAATGCCATACAGCCACCCCTGTAGATAATGCCATACAGCCCAATGTAGATAGTGCCATACAGCCCCCCCTGTAGATAGTGCTATACATCCCCACTGTAGATAGCGCCATACAGCCCCCCTGTAGATCGTGCTATATAGCGCCCCTGTAGATAGTGCCATACAGCCCCCCTGTAGATAGTGCTATATAGCCCCCCTGTAGATAGCGCCATAAAGCCGCCTCTGTTAATAGTGCCATACAGCCCCCTGTAGATACTGCCATATAGCCCCCACTGTAGATAGCGCCCCTACCCCCTAGTGATAGTGCCATACAGCCCCCTGTAGATGGTGTCAAACAACTCTCCTATAGATAGCGCCCCTAACCCTTTAGAGATAGTGCCATACAGCCCCCTATAGATACTGCCATACAGCCCCCCTGTAGATAGCACCTCTACCCCCCTAGTGATAGTGTCATGTAGTCCCCCTGTAGATGGTGCCATACAACCCCCGCCTGTAAATACTGCCATGTAGCTCCTTGTAGATACTGAAATACGACCCCCCGCCTGTAGATAGTGCCCCCCCAAAAAATAAAACAAAAAACCTTATACTCACCTAGATCCCGTTCTCACAACGAACAGAGCTTCTACACAAGCCTCCTTAACACTGATGGGATCCTTGCGTAAACCGGTGTAATCCAGTGACTTCATCACGCCGGCCTGCGTAGGGATCTCGTCACTTCACCGCTATGGCTGCTAGAGCGGTAGTTACGCCACTGGCTCCCTGGTACTCAGAATGCAGGTGATGTAATGCGCTCATCAATGTCATGTGACCATAGCAGGACATCATCACCAGGGCCAGCAGCGATTGGCCGCCATGGACACATGACATGGTGTGGATGCTGACATCACATCCACTAGTAAACAAAGGGGACTAAGGACTGCTGGGGAGTATCCGTGTGGGAATGGAGAAGAGTTAATAAGGTAAGTCGATTACACAGTTTTTTTCGATTTTGATTGTGTATCGATTTTACTGTAACTACCAATTGTTATAACCCCTTTAAGTAATTCATAATAAGAATTATGCTTTAAAAGATATGTCTAATTTTATTTTATTATTCCAATGCATCTATAATTAAACTAGAATCAACTTTGCAAATCTTTTTAATCAATAATTTCCTTTCGTTCTGTGTGTACAACTCCTACGCAGACCTATGTGTTACCATGGTAGCAGACAACAAACAAACCCTCTGTAGTCTGATCCTGCAGTAAAACTGCCATCCATCTGTCCTCTACCTCTTACCCACCAAATTATTGTTAGTAAGAATTAAGGAACAGAGAGGAGGCGATATGTTTTCAGGATCAGATTTGTTTGTAGTCTGTTACAATGGATACACATAGGTCTGCATGGGAGCTGTAAACACAAAAAAAACGATAGATTTGCAAAGTTGATTATTTTTTTTTTCAATGCATTGCGAAGACATACATGATGATAGCGACCCCCATAAGGAAAAATCTAAAAGAGGTACCTCTCCTATGCTGGTTCCTACCATCACATCCCCCATCCTATAACAGGAGGGTCCTAGCTTTTAAAACCCCTCTGCAGCTTGTATAGGATAAGATAAGCGTGATAATTAGGCCAGTGCCCCCTCTCTTGTTGTGTATTGGGGCCTGTTAAGTTAGGAAGATTTACACTTGTGATGGAACTATGGGGTACGGAATTACGTAAAAGAGAAAACTGTAAAAATATCTCCTAGTTTACTCCATCCATCATTGCCCATTGGTGTATCAAAAAATTATGAAAGTACTAACAAAATAATTATACTCTAGGCCTGGAAGACAAATCATTGAAGGATTTCCAAATTTTTACTGAGTAGTTAGGAAGATAGTCATGTAGCAGTCCTGAGCGGTGGCATCTGGTCTTATATTTACGGAGAAATCAAAATTTTTCCTAAATAATAGTATAAAAGATGTAATAAAGAATCATTAAAAAACAGGCAAATATTTTTTCTTATATCTTACAAAATGTTTATATCTCTAAGGTTTCGTTCACATCTGTGCCAGGATCCCGTTCCGACGTTCCGTCTGAGCTTTCCGTCGGAACGGGACCCTGACTGACACAAACGGAAACCAATGGTTTCCATCACCACTGATTTCAATGGTGACGGATCCAGCGCTAATGGTTTCCGTTTGTCTTAGTTGTGCAAGGGTTCCGTCGTTTGGCCGGAATCAATGGCGTAGTCGGACATTACTCCCATTGCTTGTCCCCATATGCTGTTGTAATGTCGGCAGTGCGTCGCTCTGTTTACACACCAAGATGAGCTGCCAATAACGATAATATTTTACTTTTTTAAAACGGTACGATCAGCAGATCGAGTGTTTGCTCGTTCATCTGCTGATCGCTGCCTTGTTTACACGGGGCAATTATCGGCAACGAGCGTTATATGAACTGCCCGATAATCGTCCAGTGTAAAACCCCCTTTAGAATTGTCCCTCGGAGATAAGCTGACTACAGATTTTACTGATACTGGGGCCCCCAGCAATCAGCTATAGTCTGTGAAGAAACCCAGCAACAAGTGTTTATTTTCCCTTTAGCGCCACCACAGGATAAGATAAGCATTGCATAGTGTCCATTAAAATCAATGAGCTGTCCGTGCTGTTCATGGACATGCTGGGTCCTCCACAGCGAGAGACACTCTTTAAAGCTACTCTCTGTTTTGGCTAATAGATAAGGATCCTGAACAGAAGACCCCCCCCCCATCTATTTATTCAGAATTCCTTATTAGTATATGTGAAAAAAAAATCCAAACCGGACAACCTCTTTAAGCGCATGTTTATTGCACTGTTTTTATTGTTTCCTCTAATGTACTTCAAAACTTTTTACAGCTTTTTGGCGCTTTAAAATAAATCATATGAATTCATAATAATAAAAATACTCACGATTATAAAAATTCAATACAATGCAAGACCTGCAAGTCCAGATAGTTTAAAATAAAAACAAAAAAACAAAACGAAAAGATAAAAAAAAAACAAAAAAAAAAACAATAAATGGATGCTGTGACCAATAAAATCCACTAATGGTGTCATGTCATTACTGGGGTGGAAGGTTTGGGATTTAAGGTTTAAGGGGAGTGAGTTCTGTTAGACATGATTGAATTATATTTAGGGATAATATTATACATGTCAAAAATGACTTGCATTACACAAAGGGGTAAACAAAAACTAACATTAGTTTGGAGCTGCTGAATTATACAAGGAGATAGTCATATTATTTTTCTGCAGAGGACAGGGAAGGTGGGTTGGAGGGGTGGGGTGGCATTTAATATTTAATACTTTTTGTGTTTTTTTTTTATCATTTTTTTCTAACCAAAAACACTTTAAAAAAAAAAAAAAGGAGCAAGTACAGATGAAGTACACTTACCAATTTCTCATGAAACCATTTCAATACAATATTGCGACATGCTATAAAAACCCTTACCAGGCTGCAATACACATCACAAACACTGGGTGGCCACACATAGACACATATAGCATAGACATCTCGTGACAGAGTATCACAAAATCATATATATTTTTTTAAAGCTGGTTATCTCGCGCCATGCATCTCAGGGCATATTGAGATAAGAGGAAAGGTAAAGACGGACATATCTGTACAACTATTAAGGGATTAACAGCCAAGAAAACAAGGATATGACTGGCAACGAATGACTGAACTACTAATCATTATTCAAGTGCCTCTTCACACTGAAAATGGGGCCAGGACAACGCTGCACTGATTGATATAGTAGAGTTATATAATGTGTCATATAATTTAAAAGAACAGTCCTTATTGGTTAATATTTTTTTTTTACTACAAACATGAAGCTATGCTACTTTTGTTAAGCCATTCAAACAGCTGCAAATCTAGATTACAGGCAGTTTTGATTCATCTTCATTGGTGAATATATTTTTCAACCGCTAGTAAATAGTAACCCTTGTGATCATGACTGGGTTTCTTGGGTCCACCGGGGTAAATGATCCTGAGGCCATACTTCATCTATACAGAACATGTGCACATCAATGAGAGATAAAAAATTATTTCTGCCACCACTAGAGGCAGCTTGTAACATATAGATTTATAATAGAGGTCAATGGGAGTTGTATAAATCATTATGCAGTGAGCTCCCTCTAGTGGCAGCTGCAGGAAGACAGAATTTTATCATGTGACACTATGGATGTGAAAAATAAAAAAAAATAAAAACTTATTTATTAAAAAAACATATAGAAATCTGGACCTATATATTAAAAAAATTAATGTATAGCGCCATCATAAACCATATAATAATATCATGTAATAATATAATTACAATACCACTAAAGCACTATAGACCTCCAGGTATATTAGATATTAACCTATAACCACCAGATATAATGTATATCAATATCAACCCCTTCTTGACCTTAGATCATTATTAGATATTAACAGATAGACCACTCTAGACCACCAGGAGTAGGATATTATCACTAACCTCTAAATCACCCCATGTAATAGTGTATGATGTCATTTATATAAAGGGTTGGCAAAGTCTGTATTAACGAGGACATTTTCTGTGTCCGTTGTGGGCATCAACACACTTGGAAGCCCCCGCTACGAATCACTGAAACTATAATAATTTTGTAATTTATTCGGTACATTAACCCCTTCCCACTCCTTGACGTACTATTAGGTCATGGTAACCACATCGTTCGCGCTCCATGACCTAATAGTATGTCACGGGAGGATCAGCCATTTCAGCCGTCCTCCCGGCACATACAGGAGCTGTGACAGCTACTGTCTCGTACAGCAGTTGCCGCAGCTCCTTCAGCGGGGACCGATTGCGGTGTCCCTGCTGATTAACCCCTTAGAAGCTGCGTTCAATAGCGATCGCGGCTTCTTAGGGGTTAAACCATCATCGTCGGCCCGCTACATGATAGCGGGCGGTGATGGTTGCTATGGCAACTAGAGGCCAAATAATGGCGTCCGGCTATGCCATCTACGGAAGCCTAGTGGGTCCTGACAATGTCAGGACCCACTATGCTTGCTTTCAGTGAGTAGCTGACAGCTCTAATACACTGCACTACGCATGTAGTGCAGTGCATTAGAATTGCGATCAGGGCCTCCTGCCCTCAAGTTCCCTAGTGGGACACAGTAAAAAAAAGTGTAAAAAAAGTAGCAAAAAGATGTGTAAAAATAAGAAAATAAAAGTTTAAAAGTAATAAAAGTAAAAATCCCCCTTTTTCCCTTATCAGTCCTAAACAAATAAACTATACATAATTGGTATCTCCGCGCCCGTAACGGCCTGAACTACAAAAGTATTTAATTATTTATCCCGTGCGGTGAACGCCACAAAAGAAAATAATAATAAACCTTACCACAATCTAAATTTTTTGGTCACTTCACCTCCCCAAAAATGTAATAAAAAGAGATCAAAAAGTTGCATGTACCTAAAAATGGTACTGATCGAAACTACAGTTCGTTACGCGAAAACCAAGTCCACACACGGCTTTCTTGATGGAAAAAGAAAAAAATTATTGGCTCTTAGAATATGGCAACTCCAAAAGTAAATGATTTTTTATAAAAATATTTTATTGTGCAAAAGCCACAAGACCTAAAACTATAAACATCTGGTATCGCCGTAATCAATATCGCCGCGGAGAATAAAGTGAATGTGTCATTTATAGCACACGATGAACGCTGTAAATTTTTTTCATAAAAAACAAATGTAGAATTGCTGTTTCTTAGTCACCACGCCTCTTAAAAAATAGAATAAAAGTTGCATGCACCCCATGAAAACTACAATGAATTCCTCAAGTGGTCTAGTTTCCAAAATGGGGTCACTTTTAAGGGGTTTCCACTGTTCTGGTACCTCAGAAGCTCTGCAAATGCGACATGGCGCCCAGAAACAAACCCAGCAAAATCTACATGCCAAATAGCGCTCCTGCCTTTCTGAGCCCTGCCGCGTGTCCAACCAGCAGTTTATGACCACATATGGGGCATTGCCGTAATCGGGAGAAATTGCTTTACAAATCTTAAGGTGTTTTTTCTCCTTTATTCCTTGTCAAAATTAAAAATGTGTACCTTTTAACGGAAAAATTTGATTTTTAATTGCACGGCCAAATTCCACAAAGTGTAGCAAAAAACCTGTGGGTGTCTAAATGCTCACTATACCCCTCGATAAGTTCCTTGAGGGGTGTCGTTTGCCAAATAGGGTCACTTTTGGGGGGTTTCCACAGTTTTGGCGCCACAAGACCTCTTTAAACCGAACATGGTGCCTAATAAAAAGGAGGCCGCAAAATCCTCTAGGTGCTCCTTTGCTTCGGAGGCCGGTGCTTCAGTAAATTACCACACTAGGGCCACATGTGGGATATTTCTCAAAACTGCAGAATCTGGGCAATAATTATTGAGTTGTGTTTCTCTGGTAAAACCTTCTATTTTACAGAAAAAAAATGGAAAATTAATTTTCTGACCAAAAAAAAAGAAATTAGTAAATTTCACCTCTACTTTGCTTTAAATTCTTGTGAAACACCTAAAGGGTTAATAAATTTTCTAAATGCTGTTGTGAACACTTTGAGGTGTCTAGTTTTTAAAATGGGGTGTTTCATGGGGGTTTCTAATATATAGGTCCCTCAAAGCAACTTCAGAACTGAACTGGTACCTAAAAAAAAGATGTTTTTGAAATTTTATTCAAAATAATAGAAATTGCTGCTTATGTTCTAAGCCTTGTAACGTCCTGGAAAAAAAAAAAAGTTCAAGAAATGATGCAACCATAAAGTAGACACATGGGGAATATGTGTGGTATAACCATCTGTTTTACAAGCAGATACATTTACATTCAGAAAAATTCTATTTTTCCGAATTTTCTCTAAATTTTGCTATTTTTCGCAAATAAAGACGGAATATATCGACCAAATTTTACCACTAACATAAAGCCCAATGTCTCACGAGAAAACAATCTCAGAATCTCTTGGATATGTTTAAGCATTCTGAAGTTATTACTGCATAAAGTGAAATATATCCGATTTTAAAAATGGGCTCTTAGCCTTAAGGCCAAAACAAGGCTTCGTCCTTAAAGGGGTTAAGGACTTAGTTTTGTAGTAAATTTCCAGAGATTTCGATTCTCCATTAGGTATGAATATTGACCGGTGATAATAAAATAAGTCCTGATCATTATTAGTAGAGAGGAGATGTAATTTTCCTCTGTACTATTTCAAGATTTCTATGAATAATACATAACAGTTTTACGTTCATTTCATTTCTAATTTCCATGGAAAAAGTTTCATGTATCACCCATTGAAGCCAATGTCGTAGAGGCTATCAATAAATGGAGGCAATCATTGTTGGGAACTTTCGAAACCTTCTATTACTATAAATGGCCAATCTTTATACTGATCACTCATAGCAGCAAGAAAAATATCTCCTCTTCAGATTCCACTCGAATTGCAGGTTAATCAGAGAAGAGGCTTGTCAAATTCAAAAATTTGAAGATTTTTTTTTCGAGGATCAAATATATGAAATTCATTGAGTAATTTCCCAAGTAGAGATGAGAAAAACATAAAAAATTTGCTTCACCATCATATCGGTAAAGCTCCGCATCTGTATCCGCGTCTGTAAATCAAAATAGCAAAACTTTTTTTTATATATTTTTTTTTTCCTGGTGCCTATAAGTAGCAGAACCAAAAGAAAGTTAAAGGGGTTGTCCAGGATGAAGAAAAACATGGCTGCTTTCTTCCCGAAACAGCGGCACAACTATCCTCGGATTGTGCATAGTATTCGCATCAATGAAGCTGAGCTGCAATACCAGACACAAACAATGGACAGGGGTGGTACTGCTATTAGAAGAAAGTCGCCATGTTATTGTAACCTTATAAAACCCCTTTAACCCCTTAATGACCGCCGATAAGCCTTTTCACGGCGGTCATTAGTGGGCTTTATTCTACAGCGCCGCGATTCCACAGCGCTGTATTAGAATAAAGTAAACAGAGCAGGGAGCTGTCAAATCTCCCTGCTCTCAGCTGCCAGAGGCAGCTGAGGGCTGGGGGCCTCCCTGCTCGACCGGGTGAGATCGATATTAGTATCGCTCTCACCCGTTTAACCCTTCAGATGCGGCGCTCAATAGCGTGCACCGCATCTGAGTGGTTTTGGAGAGGGGGAGCTCCCTCTCTCCCACCGACACCCGGCGATAAGATCGCCGAGTGTCTATGTCTCCGATGGCAGCCGGGGGCCTAATAAAGGCCCCCAGCTCTGCCTTTATTGAATGCCTGCTAGGCTATGTCGGAGGCATGTCCTAGCAGATGCCTGTCCGTTCTAAACGGAAAGGCAGTAATACACTGCAATACAGAAGTATTGCAGTGTATTATAAATGCGATCGGATGATCGCATATTAAAGTCCCCTAGTGGGACTAGTATAAAAGTAAAAAAAAGTTGAATAAAGTTAATAAAAAAAATGTGAAAAAAAAATAAAAAATGAAAAATACACTTGTTCCCCTTACAAAATGCTTTGCTATTAAAAAAAACACAATAAAGCAAAAAAGTTACACATATTTGGTATCGCCGCGTCCATAACGACCCCGACTATAAAGTGGCTACATTATTTAACCCGCACGGTGAACGCCGTAAAAAATAAAATAAATAACAATGGAAAAATTGCTGTTTTCTGTTAATCCTGACTTTAAAAAAATGTGATAAAAAGTGATCAAAAAGTCGCATCTACTCCCAAATGGTACCAATAAAAAAGTCGTCACGCAAAAAAAAAGCCCTCATACAACTGCATCGGCAGAACAATAAAATAGTTATGGCTCTTCAAATATGGAGACGCAAGAACAAATAATTTAGAAAAAAAAAGTGTTTTTACTGTGTAAGTAGTAAAACATACAAAATCTATACAAATTTGGTATCGTTGCAATCGTAACAACCCGCTGAATAAAGTTATTGTGTTATTTATACCACACGGTAAACAACGTAGATTTAGGGCGCAAAAAAAGAGTGGTGAAATTTCAGGCTTTCTTCTATCCCCCCCAAAAAAAGTTAATAAAAGTTAATGAATAAATTATATGTACCCCAAAATGGTGCTATTAAAAAGTACAACTTGTCCCGCAAAAAACAAGACCTTATACAGCTATGTCGACGCAAAAATAAAAAAGTTATAGCTCTTTGAATCTGACAATGGAAAAACGTAAAAAAATGGCTTGGTCATTAGGGCCGAGAATGCCAGCAGGGGGAAGGGGTTAAAGGAATTTTCTGCCCGTGAGCTGTTATGGTCAATTGTTTTGGGTTTTACAGTAAGAAAAATGATTGGCTGACACTATCTTTAGGAGAGGAAGGGGCCTACGTTTTTGAACGCTTCTATTTCTTGTCTTGCAGTTCAATGGGGGAACCAAGGCCACAGATGGGGTACACAAACTTTTGGACATTTACTGTAATTTATCAGTGAATGGAGAACGTGTTTTTTTTCCTACATGGGAATTAAAAAAATATTTTCCCCAGGAGGACCCCAACACCCCACTAATGCACACAGCCGTGGTATACAAATTAATTCGATTTGTAGCTCACCAGAGAAAGGAGCAGAAATCAGAGATCAATATAATTCTCCTATGCCCCCCCCCCCCCCCACCAGACCTGCAGGAAGGATACTCACTAGAGTATCACTGAACTTTATATAGGAAAATGCAGGGAAGACATAGACTGTGTCTTCTCTGCATGCCCTCTCTGCCAGAGAGAATCTCCGTGACGTCATCAATTACATCACAGTTTTGCCCACTAGCTATCCAAATGCAGACGCAGCATCTTCTACACTCCAGAATGCAGCACGTTTACTGACAGAGAACTGATTATTGCAGTACAAGGTCGGACTGTCGGTGTGACAGCCCAATCCAGCTAGTGGCGCAGGAGCTGCAGTGAAATCGGTGGCCGTGCCATTAGCCTGTTAATTTACATTTAATGGGTGAGAAGGATTTAACCCCTTGCGTACCTTCGACGTAATAGTACGTCGCTGGCCGCTTATTCCAGCGTACCTTCGACGTACTATTACGGCGCAGAAATAAACTGTCACTATGTGAAATCACATAGTGACAGAACAGCGGCGGCAGCTGTCATTGACAGCTAACCGTCTCTGCTACCGGCCTGGGGACCAATTAGCAGTCCCCAATGCCGGCGATTGCTGTGATTGGTCAGTCTCTGAAGACTGACCAATCACAGCCGTCTGTGACGTCGTCTGCAGGAGAAAGCTCCTGTCACTTTCTCTGATCTCCTCACTTCTGTGAGATACGTGAGGAGATCAGAGAAAGCGGTGTAAAAAAAAAAAAACACTTTTTATTAACCCCTTCCCGGAAATGGGCGTATAGTAACGCCCTGAGGATGAAGTGGGCACAGGAGCTGTGCTCACTCCATCTTCATCGGATGTCGGCTGTAATATACAGCCGACATCCCACTGCAACTACAGCGATCACTGTCCTCTCCGATCGCTGTAGTTTAACCCCTTAAATGCCGCTGTCAATAGCGACAGCGGCATTTAAGTGATTGATACAGAGGGAGGGGGCTCCCTCTGCACCCCATTGCCCCCCCGCCCCCCCACGAAAAATTGCGGGGTTCTGATGGTTGCAATGGCAACCAGGAAGCCTAGCAACGGCTTCCTGGTTGCCAGGTACGGGAGCCTATTAGGTCCTGCCCAAGGCAGGACGTAATAGGCTCAACTGTCAGTTGTAAAGTGACAGTTACAATACACTGCACTACATCAGTACATACAGAAGTAGTGCAGTGTATTGTGCAGGGGATCAGAAGATCAGATCTTCCAGTCCCCTAGTATGTGTAAAATAAAAAGTGAAAAAAAAGTTTTACGTAATAAAAACAATAATCGCCTTGTTTCCCTGATCAAGCCCTTTATAATTAGAAAAAAAAGACAAAAACTAGACATAATAGGTATTGCCGCGTTCGTATCGGCCTGACCTAAAAAAATATCATATTATTTATCCCGCACGGTGAACACCGTAAAAAAAATACCATAAAAAACAATGGCAGAATTTCCTTTTTTGGTCACGTTGTTTCCAAAAAAATTGAATAAAAAGTGATCAAAAAGTCGCGCGTAGCCAAACATGGTACCAATAAAAACGACAGTGTGTCACGCAAAAAATGTATGTACTCCGCACAGATTACATATGCCCCCACATTATAAACTGAAACACCAGTAAAACACTAAACAAAACTACTACCAAGCAAAATCTGCGCTCCAAAAGCCAAATGGCGCTCCTTCTGGGCCTGGCAGTGTGCCCAAACAGCGGTTTATGACCACATATGGGGTATTACCGTACTCTGGAGAACTGCTTAACAATTTATGGGGCTTATGTCTCCAGTGGTACAAGCTGGGCCCAATGCATTGGGCACTGAAATAGCATATATGTGGAAAATGTCAATTTTCAATCTGCAACATCCACTGTGCACTAATTTCTGCAAAACCTTTGGGGGTCAAAATGTTCACTACACTTCTAGATGAATTCCTTGAGGGGTGTAGTTTCCTAAATGGGGTCACTTCTCGGGAGTTTTCACTGTACTGGTACCTCAGTGCAATGCAACATGGCGTAAAAAACAAATTTTGTAAAATCTCCACTCCAAAAACGAAATTGCACTTTTTCCGTTTAGACCCTTGCCGTATGTCCAAATAGCCGTTTACAACCACATATGGGGTATTTCCGTAATCAGGAGAAATTGTGTAACACATTTTGGGGTGTCTTTTCTCCTGTATTCCTTGTGGAAATGAAAAATTCTGAGCTAAAGCTACAGGTTATTGGAAAAAAAAAATGTTTTCATTTTCACGGACCAATTCTAATAAAATCTATAAAACACCTGAGGGCTCAAAATGCTCACTACACCTCTAATTTAATTCTTTCAGGGGTATAGTCTCCAAATTGGGATCACATCTGGGGAATTTCTACTGTACTGGTACTTCAGGGACTCTGCAAATGCGACATGGCCCCCAGAAACCAATTCAGCAAAATCTGAGCTGCAAAATCCAAATGGTACTCCGTCCCTTCTGAGCCCTGCCATGGGTCCAAACAGCAGTTTATTACCACATAATGAGGTATTTCCGTAATCAGGAGAAATTGCTTTACAAATGTTGATGTGCTTTTTCTCCTTTATTCCTTATAAAAATTAGAAAATTCTGTGTTTTTTCCAAAAAAAAGTCTCTTTTTATCTTCACAGACTAATTCCAATAAATTCAGCAAAAAACCTGTGGGGTCAAAATGATAACTATACCACTAGAAAAATTCCTTGAGGGGTATAGTTTCCAAAATGGGGTCACTTTTGGGGGGATTCCACTGTTTAGGTCCCTCCAGGGCGTTGCAAACGTGACACGGCACTGAAAACCATTCCAGTAAAATCAGAGCTCCAAAATCCAAATGGCGCTCCTTCCCTTCTGAGCCCTGCTGTGGGTCCAAACAGCAGTTTATTACCACATATGGGGTATTTCCGTAATCGCGAGAAATTGCTTTACAAATGTTGGGGTGCTTTCTCTCCTTTATTTCTTGCAAAAATTAGAAATTTTTACGTTTTTCCAGAAAAAAAGTAGATTTTCATTTTCACAGACTAACTCCAGAAAATATAGCAAAATACCTGTGGGGTCAAAATGCTAACTATACCCCTAGATAAATTCCCTGAGGGTGTAGTTTAAAAAATGGGGGTCACTTTTGGGGGTTTCCACTGTTTTGGCACCACAAGACCTCTTCAAACCTGACATGGTGCCTAAAATATATTCTGAAAAAAGGAGGCCCCAAAATCCAAGAGGTGCTCCTTTGCTTCTGAGGCCTGTGTTTCAGTCCATTATCACACTAGGGCCACATGTGGGATATTTCTAAAAACTGCAGAATCTGGGCAATAAATATTGAGTTGCATTTCTCAGGTAAAACCTTCTGTGGTACAGAAGAAAATGTATTACATATGAATTTTGTAAAAAAAAAATAAATTTGAAAATTTCAGCTCTACTTTCCTTCAATTCCGGTAAAACGCCTAAAGAGTTGAAACACTTTCTGAATGCTGTTTTGGATAGACAAAATAGGAAAGAGTAGGATCCAGCGCTGAATCAAGTTTTAAAATGGATTTTCTGTTCCAAGTTTAATGGTAAAGATGCTAAAAGGAAGTCCAGTTGTGGAGAGTCCTGGGTTGGTAAGAAGTGAAGGTAATGTCCTCGGGGCCTACGCGTTTCGGACGACTGCCGGGGTGTTTTATGGGGGTTTCTAATATATAGGGCACTCAAAACAAGTTCAGAACTGAACTCGTCCCTGAAAAAATCGCTTTTTGAAATTTTCTTAAAAATATGAGAAATTGCTGCTAAAGTTCTAAGCCTTGTGAGGTCATAGAAAAATAAAAGGATGTTCAAAAAACGATGCAAACAAAGTAGACATATGGGAGATGTTAATTGGTAACTATTTTGTGTGATATTACCATCTGTTTTACAAGCAGATACATTTAAAATTGGAAAAATCATAATTTCTTCATATTTTCGCTAAATGTTGGTGTTTTTCACAAATAAGCAATGAATTTATCGACCAAATTTTTGCACTAAACTAAAGTACAATATGTCACGAGAAAACAATCTCAGAATCAATTGGATAGGTAAAAGCATTCCGGAGTTATTAACACATAAAGTGATACATGTCAGATTTGAAAAAATGGGTCTGGTCCTCAAGGCCAAAATGAGCTGGGTACTCAAGGGGTTAAAGGTATTAGTAAGGCTAAACTAACAATAGTCTAAAAGCATTAGGCCGCATTCAGATGGACATGGTACGGGTACTTTTTAGCGCCCATTTTACGAACGCAACACCCGGACCTCCCGCGGTTCATCAGAAGGTTTCTATGAAGCTCTAATTCCGGTTCTGATGAAACTCGGGAGGTCCGGATGTTGAATCCGCAATACGGGCACAAAAAATCACTGATATTACACCAATCTGAAGGCGGACCTTTTCTGTAAATTAACCAATTCCTGATCCTGCTCTATTCCCATGTTAATAACCAGGCACTGTTTCACTTTTTTTAGGACATGCGGGTTTGAAAGTTATTATATTTTTTCTCAATTACTTATTCATACTATTTCCTTTTCTGTGATATACTGTATGGGGCTTAAAGATGTATTCCCATCTCAGATATTTATTGAATGGGACCCTAACCCCTGTCCTGCCTCCCAAAAAGGAACTGGAGAGAGCCATGCACATGCGCGACCAACTCTCGATTCATTCTCCACCTGACTGAGGTGACCAGCCGGATGATGGTTAGAAGTCCGGTATTCTCCAGATAGGTTAGGGGCTATTAGACATTTATGGCATATCCTGTGGGTATGCCATAAATGTCTGCGATGAGAATATGCCTTTAAGAGAGCAGGGAACACATACTTTGTGCATTCCCTGCATGGGCTATTTTTAAGATTTATATACCATTTCCCCCTCAAATAACAGAATTCTGAGTACATAACATATTATTATATATGGATTATTGTCCATTAGAAGGTGTGAGACAGTGACAGGTAAAGTCATTGAGGGAAGGTACATTTCCCCTAGAATCCTGTCATATGTATCCTAGGCTCCAGGGAATGAGTATTTTTTGCAATAGAAAGCTCTAGCTTTCCAATCTCGGCTTAAGGAAAAGCCGGAAAAAGGGCCTGGAGTTGGATTGGGGAAGAGCAGGGCGGGTTCCCCAATCCCTAGTCCATCTCTGCTTGTAGGACAAGGCTGCTGCTCAATTAGCTGCACCTGCAGCCTGTGTATAAAAAGGTGCAGACACAGTGTGTGTGAGTCTCACCCCTGACTCAGACTGGAGACTACTAAGTCTGGAGTAGCCTGTAGTCTATGTGAGTAAAGACCTGTGTTACTTTGTGTCCAGTGCCTTGTAGGAAGGCACTTGGTATAGTTAGATAATATCTTGTTTAGTTAGTGCTCAGACGAGCAGGATTTATTTTGTATTTTGCCTTGTTGTACAAGAGGCTATTTCTTTGACAAGAATAAAACACAGGCAAAGCCCTGTTATGAACTTTAATGCACGGTGTCCCTGTCTCTGGCTACTAAGAAACCGCTGTACCAACCTCTCCTGATGCTAAACCCTCACATATGGTGGCCGATGCGGGCACGGTCTTAAAGAGACATACACCTATTTAAAAGGACTTTTGCTGCTCCAAGCGGAAAATCGTTGCTAGGGGCAACAACACAATTTTTTTTCTCCCCGAGAGTGCTTGGAAGCGTATGTCTTGGGTGAAGGCGGCAACAGGGCTAGAAAAAGAGACTGTTAAAATGGATGAAATACTTAAACAGCTGATTCAGGCTAATATCAACCAGGGGAAGATAAGCACAGCTCTGCAAGAAGCCAGCGCGACTCAGCGAATGGTGCATGAGGAAGCCATGCGTGCACAGGCTGAAACCAATATTCTGCTGGGTGAAGCCCACAGACTGGCCTTAAAAGAACAGCAGCAAATGAATCACTATTTGCAAGACCAAATTCAGGCCTCAGTGGAGAGGTCAGCGGGGCCTCATGGTTTGCGCCAAACCACTCGTGCAGCGGTACAGACATCTCTGCAGAAGATGACATCCACCGACGACGTTGAGGCCTATCTCATGGTGTTTGAGCGAGTGGCAGAACAAGAGAAGTTACCTTCAGATCAGTGGGCAGCAGTGGTGGCACCTTTCCTAAGCGGAGAGCCGCAAAAGGCGTACTTTGATCTCAATGAGCAGGATGCCAAGGATTACTCCAAGCTGAAGGGTGAGATCCTTGCCCGTCTGGGTGTTAATATGAATGTGCGTGCTCGACGGGTGCACAACTGGACTTTTGTGGAACACCTACCTGCCCGATCACAAATGTATGATCTTGTCCATCTTGCAAGGAAATGGCTACAGCCAGAGGAATCAACCCCTGCGCAGATCGTGGAGAGAGTGGTGCTTGACAAATACATCCGCTCCTTACCACCGAAGGTTCAGCGTTGGGTCGGTCAAGGAGATCCTACAGATGCGGAACAGCTGGTGAACCTGATTGAAAGGTACAGAGCTACTCAGGATCTACTCCAAGAAGTACCGCCTGGATGTTCTAACCCCAGGAACAGCAAATCGTGCGTAGCACCCGGTAAGACTGTTCCATTTACTAGAGGGGTGAGAAATGTTTTTAAGGGAGGTGGCTCAGAAGGGGAGCAGACGGAGGGAAGAAATCCCAGAGAGACACTGAAGGCCAGACCAGGGTCTCAAGTTGGGGACCGGGGCCGCATACAGTGCTGGTGGTGTTATGGACCTGGGCATATTGCTGCCAATTGTCCCCTGACTACTGAGCCAATGGAGTGTGATGCAGCAAGGCGAATATCCTTGTTTGCACGTCCTGTTTGTTCTGCTGAGACGGTTTACGAGACTGAGCAACAAATGTGTGTCGTAAAAGTGGAAGGGTGTACTGTGAGTGCCTTGCTGGATTCTGGGAGTTTGGTTACCCTGGTGCATGCCATCCTGATAGACCCTGGAACATTCAGAGGACATAGTATAGGGGTCCTGTGCATTCATGGGGACACTAAAGAATACCCCACCGCTTTGGTCACTCTAGAGACTTCCTGTGGAACCGCTTGCCATGAAGTGGGTGTGGTCAAGTCCCTGATGCACAGTGTGATCCTGGGGAGACTTCCCAGTGTTCTGGGACTTGTGGAGGAAAAAAGATGTAACCTCCACTGTAAATGTTAATGATGGTATTAATGTGTGCACTGTGATTAGCCCAGAACCCTTCAACGAGGATGCTGAGGTGCCAGCAGTAGGGGTGACCACTGAGCCTGATAAATTTCCTCTGGCTGTTTTTGCTGGTGAAACAGATGAGCAGGAGGAAATTTCTGAGATACCAGAGTTAAATGTATCACGTAACAATTTTGGGACTGCTCAACTTAGCGATCCCACATTGGTAAAAGCCAGGGAAAATACTAAGGTATTAAATGGAGTGCCTCAACATCCAGGGGCTGATAAGGTGTTTCCACACATGGCGGTTAACCAGGATTTGCTGTATCGGATAGATAACGTACGTGGGGAGGTGGTTGAACAGCTGGTGATACCCCAACCGTATCGTAGAACGGTATTGGACCTGGCTCATAAACACGTGCTGGGTGGACATCTAGGTTGCGAAGAGACCAGAGAGCGTATCTTACAACGATTCTTCTTGCCGGGGGTATATACGGAAGTTCAGAGGTATTGCGAGTCCTGCCCGGAGTGTCAGATAACGGCTCCTATGCCACATTTTAGGAGTCCGCTGGTGCCTTTGCCTATCATTGGGATCCCTTTTGAAAGAATTGCCATGGATCTGGTCGGCCCTTTAGTCAAATCCTCTAGAGGATATCAATATATCCTAGTGGTGTTGGACTATGCCACATGCTACCCTGAGGCAGTCCCTTTGCGAAATTCCTCTTCAAAAGCCATTGCAAGAGAGTTGTTTTACATGTTTTCCCGTACTGGTTTACCTAAGGAAATCCTTACCGATCAGGGAACTCCCTTTATGTCCAAAATCACCAAGGAATTATGTAAACTGCTGAAAATTAAACACCTGCGTACCTCTATATATCACCCTCAAACTTATGGTCTTGTCAAAAGATTCAATAAGACATTAAAAGGCATGTTGAGGAAGGTGGTTAGTAAGGATGGGAAGGATTGGGACTGTCTTCTGCCCTATTTGATGTTCGCTGTACGTGAAGTTCCTCAATCATCCACAGGGTTTTCTCCTTTTGAACTTGTATACGGCAGACAACCCCGTGGTCTCCTGGACATAGCCAAGGAAACCTGGGAGCAAGAGTCCACACCTTATAGGAGTGTAATTGAGCATGTCACGTTGATGCAAGACCGAATTGCTGCGGTCATGCCGATAGTTAAGGAACACTTGGAGCAAGCTCAGGATGCTCAGAGCAGGGTGTATAACCGAACTGCTAAAGTTAGAAATTTTAACTCTGGTGATCGAGTGTTGGTTTTAGTGCCAACCGTAGAAAGCAAATTTCTTGCTAGATGGCAAGGGCCGTATGAGATAATTGAAAAGGTGGGGGATGTAAATTATAAAGTTTACCAACCAGGTAAAAGGAAGACAGTGCAGTTATACCATGTAAACTTAATTAAGCCATGGAAACAAAGAGAGACCCTCGTGGCAGTAAGTACCCCCTATAGTGTTAACCCAGATGTGTATGTGTCAGAATCCCTCGCAAAGCCACAAAAACAGGAGACAAAAGAGTTTGTGCAGAGAAACACAGACGTGTTTTCAGAACTGCCAGGACAGACTAGTATAATAAAACATGACATTGTGACCGAGCCTCAGGTTCGGGTCCACTTGAAACCCTACAGAGTCCCTGAAGCTCGTAGACAAGCCATATCTGAGGAGGTCAAGAAAATGCTAGACCTTGGGATTATTGAAGAGTCAAAAAGTGAATGGTCAAGTCCCATTGTATTGATTCCGAAACCAGATGGGTCATTACGTTTCTGTAACGACTTCCGCAAGTTAAATGAGATGTCAAAGTTTGACGCATACCCAATGCCAAGAGTTGACGAGTTAATAGAGAGACTGGGCCATTCAAGGTATTTTTCAACACTTGATTTAACCAAAGGCTATTGGCAAGTACCCCTCACGGAGGGCGCCAAAGAGAAAACTGCGTTCATCACCCCGGATGGTCTGTTTCAATATATTTGTTTACCATTTGGGCTACATGGGGCTCCAGCGACCTTTCAAAGGTTAATGGACATAGTCCTCAAACCCCATCGTCGGTATGCTTCGGCATATCTGGACGACATTATAATCTTTAGTGATGACTGGGAAAGCCACTTACCAAAAGTACAAGCAGTACTAAACTCCCTCAGAGCCGCGGGGTTAACAGCAAACCCAAAGAAATGTTCCTTAGGCTTGGAGGAAGCACGGTATCTGGGGTACATAATTGGGAGAGGGGTGATAAAGCCATAGGTCAACAAAGTTGAGGCTATCCAAAACTGGCCCCAGCCCTCAACCAAAAAGCAGGTCAGAGCTTTTCTTGGAATTGTAGGTTATTACCGCAGGTTCATTCCAAACTTTGCCAGCACAGCAGCGCCCCTGACAGATCTTACCAAGGGAAGTAAGTCTGTCATGGTCAAGTGGGACACAAAGGCTGAAAGAGCCTTTCAAGAGTTGAAACTGGCCCTGCGTAACCAACCAGTCTTAGTCACTCCTGACTTCAAAAAGGAGTTTGTTGTCCAAACTGATGCTTCTGATGTGGGGCTCGGAGCAGTTCTGTCACAAGAGGTGGGTGGTGAGGAACATCCTGTGACCTATTTGAGCAGAAAGCTTACCCCGGCTGAGAAAAACTATAGCATAGTTGAACGGGAGTGCTTGGCCATTAAGTGGGCACTTGAGTCCCTGAGATATTATTTATTGGGTCGTCGGTTTAGGTTGGTTACAGACCACTTTCCTCTTACGTGGATGTGTCAAGCTAAAGAGAGAAATTCAAGAGTTACACAGTGGTTTCTTACTTTGCAGAACTTCAAATATACTGTGGAACACAGAGCAGGAAAACTGCAGGGCAATGCTGACGCTTTGTCTAGGACACACTGCCTTGTAGCTAAATGTGTCCGATCCCACGGGCTCGAACAGAGGAAGAGGGTATGTGAGACAGTGAGAGGTAAAGTCATTGAGGGAAGGTACATTTCCCCTAGAATCCTGTCATATGTATCCTAGGCTCCAGGGAATGAGTATTTTTTGCAATAGAAAGCTCTAGCTTTCCAATCTCGGCTTAAGGAAAAGCCGGAAAAAGGGCCTGGAGTTGGATTGGGGAAGAGCAGGGCGGGTTCCCCAATCCCTAGTCCATCTTGGTTTGTAGGACAAGGCTGCTGCTCAATTAGCTGCACCTGCAGCCTGTGTATAAAAAGGTGCAGACACAGTGTGTGTGAGTCTCACCCCTGACTCAGACTGGAGACTACTAAGTCTGGAGTAGCCTGTAGTCTATGTGAGTAAAGACCTGTGTTACTTTGTGTCCAGTGCCTGGTAGGAAGGCACTCGGTATAGTTAGATAATATCTTGTTTAGTTAGTGCTCAGACGAGCAGGATTTATTTTGTATTTTGCCTTGTTGTACAAGAGGCTGTTTCTTTGACAAGAATAAAACACAGGCAAAGCCCTGTTATGAACTTTAATGCACGGTGTCCCTGTCTCTGGCTACTAAGAAACCACTGTACCAACCTCTCCTGATGCTAAACCCTCACAAAGGATAGTGATTTACTATTTGTTTCACGTTCACCATTTTGAATATTAAGCCAGGTTCATGGCTCTGCCCCAGAAACCAATCTAGAACCTTCTTGTTACAAATATTATTGTGTTGTTAGCTACACTTGAGTCATAGTGTTCGGGATTATATAGGGTATTCGGAGTATGTTGTACAGAGGAACACCCAAAGCCATTAAGTACTGTTGCCTTTCAGAAATAGGGCCCCGGGTTCGAATCTAACCTGCAGCAACATCTGAATGAGGTTGGTATATACTCCTTGAATGGTCAGGTTTCCTCCCACATTCCAAAAACATACTGATGGCTTCCTAAGAAATTGACATTAGTATGATGGAAATTAGGATGTGAGCCAAGATAAGGACTGATTAGAGTCATGTATCATGTGTAAATCACTGGGGATATTGTGGCACTCTATAAACAACCGGAAAAATTATTTCTAAATGTTTTTGAATCTGTTCTCCCTGGGCTCATATGGATTTCCTTTGGGTGTTCTGATTTCCTCCTAGAATCTGTTGCAAATATTTTTACGTTTCTTGTCATCCTGACACCAGCCTTACTGTATGTGTCAGTGATTGAGGTAGAGAATTTTGATTTAGAGCCCCACTGGGGACAGTGACTGATGTGTTTGCACTTTTTATACACTGCTGATGAATAAATTACCTGCTGATCTAGTCCTTCAGTGCCAAACTCATTACAAATGTTTGTGTAAACTTTTGCAGCTTTATGAATACTGCCATCTCTCCCGTTCTTGGTTAGCAATCCCATGCATTACTCTATAAAGAAAAAAATGCAAAAAGAAGCACAAAAATGCACCAAAATTAACTTGGACATTTCACCAAAACTGGTGTACGTACTGCGTGCCAAATTTATTATATGTTTTTGAAACTTTTTACATCTATCAAGAGATAGGAGCATGGCTAAGAGGAATTGTCAATTGTAAAAAAAATAAACTTATACCAGACAGGAGGTGACGTAAGAAAGAAGAAAGTGCCTAACATGCTTAGAGAATGTTATACGTTTGGCTCAATGCTAAATTCATGGAAATTCTAAAATTATCGATCAAGCTTCCCCATTAAAAGGGTTATATCACCAGAGACATTGGTGGCCTATTTGCAGAATCCACCACCTATGTCCGATTTGGTAGGGGTCTGACCTCTGTGACCTCCAGCAATTCCCCCGTTAGGAAAGCCCATGCCATGAACTCTACTGTATGCCGCTATATGTCCTTTGGGCCCTGACTTTTTTTGGCGATCACATAATCTACCATTACAGTCTATATTCTCGCAGCCACCTTGTTCTAGCGATCGGCGGAGATCACAGTGATCAGACCCACTCCAAATGGGCAAAAGTGTTATATTTAAGCGATATGCCGCCAATGTCTGTGATGAGATAACCTCTGAAAGTTAGGATTTTCCACTGTAATTTACAAGTTTTGCCTATTATAAAAGAAAACTGGTATCACAAGAACAATAATTGTACCTACCACTGGCCCGCAATAAAAATACTAATTCCAGCACCACAGGAGATTCTTTATCTATCTGAGAGTTTTATTTCTTTGGGCATTTGAAGTAGATATTGGAAGAATTCAGCATCTGAAGCTGATGTCATATTTAATTAGTCGATGGCAAGCCTTTGATTCAATCTTGGATCTCTCAATTATGGGACTTTATATAAGTCAAATCTAAGAGTGTTCCATAATTAGGATTATATTTCCACCTACAGGGCTTCGTCCTCATGAAAAATTAGATACTGTAAGTGTCGGGTTAACTGATATCATTATAAATCTTACATTGCTTTATCATGCAGAATTATTGTGCAGTTATTGTGTGTTATTATCAGAATTATTTATGTATTATCATTTTTCTACAGATTACTGGTATTTTCCAGTTGTATGTTTTAAAAAAAACAAAAAAAAAACATGGAAAATATTAATATTTGTTTAATTATTAATATATACATTAAGGCCCTGTTCACACTGAGTTTTTTGCAGGAGGAAAATTCTGCCTCAAAATTCCGTTTGGGATTTTGAGGCAAATTTTGACCTGCCTGCACACCGTTTGCCCCGATTTTTCGCTCACGCCCATTGAGTACTACGGGCAAAAAACGCCACGCGAAATACACTTTCTCTGCCTCCCATTGATGTCAATGGAAGGTCAGAGGCGTAAACGTCCGAAGATAAGGTATGACGCTTCTTTTTACCGCGAGACGGTTTTTCTGCTCGCGGTAAAAAAATCGCCTCCGCCTCCTATTGAAATCAATGGGAGGCATTTTCAGCGCTGTTTCCGACGCGGTTTCCGCATCAAAAAATGTGACAAAAAAACTCAGTGTGAACAGGGCCTAAGAGACATTCAGAGCCATATTTACAGCTCATGCTTCCCCAAGCATACTTACCAACATTTAAATCACCCAATTCGGAACACTTTAAGCCCCGCCCACATTCTGGACACGAACGCCCCAAACATATTTGGAAACGGACACTTTTTATGCAAATTTGCATTAACTTCGCCCCTTTTGTGATCCGGTTTGTGGGATTGTTTTGTAAAAATGTGACTCTTGGCAAGTACACCTAGGCACTGATATGCCTCTGTTTAGTCAATTGAGGTCATGTATGAATGCAATTACACCAATTCAATCAGCTGTATTTGCAAAGAAAGAAATAGTGGTGTATGAAGGTCTCCTGCCACCTTTCCAGTCATAAATAAAGTTGATATTTGTGTTGGGGAAAGGGGCTCCTCGGAAAGTGGAGGTCAACAATGCCAGGTATCTCAGTCCAGGCATGTGACCACAGGTGCTTAGCGGCAAATACAGCCCAGGACACATTTATGGGAATTCCTCCATTGGTGCCTCTATTTCTATATCTGTATTGAACTAGATCATTGTCAATGGCAGAACCTAAAATTGGGATTTATGCATAGCTGTTCAAATTTCTCTAAACATGGGTCATTCTCACTTTGTAAAAAAAATTGTGAGAATAGTCTGAGGTAAACCCTGCCATTATGGACTTTGCTAGCTTTGCAATGCATAGACACCAGGGATATTGTTTGTATCTATGAGGATCCAATCCAAGCTATTATGTGATCCAAATCCAAGCACACCTGATTTTTTGAGTAGTGGTCAATCACTTAATCAGATAGAGATTTCATAAATTATATCTCCATACTGATGTGAGTACCATAGGTGGCCGATAAAGTCATAAGATTTCCATCTTCTATAATATTGTCATTGATTTGCCTTATTTGTATTTATGTTAAATTAGCACCGGACTCTGTTTCCTTGGGCCCACCAGAGGGTATGATTTTGAGGGCCCATCCACCATCTTTACAGAATCCATTAAAAAACATCCACTTGTTGTTATTATTGTACACATAGGACATATCATCAATAAGGTCTAAGGTTATTTGAGAACATCCCATAAGAATTAGATCCTAGTGACAACTACATGTCTCCCCAGTCACCTTCAGAAGGAGTTGTCTTCTGATAGACCCTTTGAGACCCGTTATTGGGTCAGAGTCTGGGCCAATCGGAGGATCCTCTGGTGCTCATGTGGGCAAGTCCAACCCTGTGCTAAAAAGAGCTGTCTGCTCAGTTAAAAGGTAACAGACTATAAAAAGTTCTTCTGACTCCCCAAAGAATATTTAACCCCTGGAGAGGATTTATGGCAGCCAGTGGGGAGCGGTCACCGACACAATTATCTCCATATCACTGCCAACCATTACTGCCAGCTACACAATGCCAACAATTACGTGCAGCGTAGGTTCCCACCTCATAGAGGTCGCCTTGTCTTGGCAGATGGGCTCACACAATTTGATCAAAATGTGCGCTAAGAACCTCCCTATTGTAAGTAGATTTAGCAGTAATGCATATATATTTATATTTAGTGGCTTAGGTGGCATTAGTGTTCGCAGTGTGCTGTCACCATTTTCTTGTGTGCTGTTTAAATTTGCAGTCACAGGCGTTCTTGCACTTGTATACACGTTTTGTTTCATTTTGTTGGAATGTGCTGTTCAAACTTTTGTGTTTATGCGATTCATATATGTGGGGTTAGTGACTGCCTCCATTTTTTTGGATCTTACACTCCTCCCATTATGCCCTGGGTGATTTTACTTAGTTTAATGCAGGTTCCTGTAACGTCCGTAGTCGCTGACCATGAACTCCTTCCTTCCGGTCGACGCCCTTCTCTCCAGAGATGTCTGCACATGAGGCTGTCCTGTTCCACAGTGACCACCAGGGTGCGCTTGCGAGCTCAGTCCAGGAGCCAGAGCGCACACAGGTGTGAGATTGAGCTGATTGCTCCCAGTGCACCCTGGACTATAAGAAGGACTCTGTCCCTCCCTGTAATGCCTGAGCTTTGTTGTCGGTACCCTAGTCTGTCTATGCAAATGGTCTTCTAAGTGTATTCCAGTTCCCAGTGTTCCCGTTCCTGCTACCTGTAACCTGTATCCCATGCTATCCTGGTCAAGTGCCGTATTGAGTTGGAGCCGTGCTGCGCTGAGTACCACGCCTGTCCTGCTTCACCACGCCTGGTGCCTGCCTGCTGCCTAGCCGAGCCTGTTTTGCTACTGTCTGAGCTAATACAGGTACACCTATATGAACTATAGACTGTGACCTGAGTCCTGTTGGCAGCTGCCCTACCATAGCCCTACCCTACCATACCCCTCGTGACCGTAAGCTCAGGCCATGGACCTCGCTGGTCTCGACAGGACCAACTCCTCCAGGCATTGAACATTATTGCACATCAGCTGGAGGTGCAAACTGCCATTCCTCCTACTACACCTCCTGGCAGTACAGATCCTCCGGCTACACCTCATGGCAGTGCTGACCCCGCTCACCGATATGATGGAGACGCGAAGACCTGCCGTGGATATTTGAACCAGTACCAGATCGTCTTTAGACAACCCAGACACGAACCATAAGGGAATCCAAGCCCCCAACAAAATGTAACATGCAAAAATATATGCAAAAGTAAAAAATTATTTTTATAATATTCGTCCACACCCTTTTGTAGTAGAGTGTCTAGTTCTTTCTTAAAGGTCAGGGTGGGATCAAGGGCATTTTCAACTGATGGTGCAAGGGTCACTTTCATTGTCTCTCTACTGGCAGGGCCCTAGCTTGGGCGAACCCTATCTGGGAGAGACAAGGACCTGAGACCCGTGACTTCCAGCCGTTCCTACAGACATTTTGCATGGTGTTTGAGGAGCCTGGACGAGTCTCGTCGGCAGCTGCCGCTTTGCTGAACCTACGCCAGGGAGACCCTTCCGTGGGCGAGTACGCCATCCATTTCCACACTCTGTCGGGAGAATTGTCATGAAACAATGAGGCCTTGGTGGCTACATTCTGGCAGGGACTGTCGCCTGAGATTAAGGACGAGCTTGCCACCCGAGATCTACCATCTACCCTGGATGACCTTATCCTTCTTGCCGCCCGGATTGATATAAGGATTCGAGAATGGTTCCAAGAAGCTCGTCGGGAGGGACGACTCCCTAGCCCGGTTTCTACTTTGCAGCAACCCCTGCTGTCCTCAGATGCTGATCCTCCAAAGGAGTCTGTGAGGATGGACCAGTTTGAGCTGTCTACCTAGGAGAGACAACGCAGATGCACCTCGGGGCTCTGTCTATATTGCGGCCTTGGAGGCCATCTTGTGCGTTTGTGCCCCCAAAACTCCCAGAACCTAGGGTTGGTGGGAGAGACAACCCTGGGCAAAGAAGGACTTTTGTCTAAATTGTCCATTCACATGACCATAATGTCCGGCGAAAAAACGCACCGGGTCTCTGCTTATCTGGACTCTGGATGCGCTGCTAACTTCATTCTAAGAAACCTGGTGGATCTTCTCCAGTTTCCCACAACCACTCTGGAGAGGCCTTTGATGGTTGAATCTGTGAATGGACTACCTCTGCCAGATCCGGTTGTAGCTGTCACCAAACCACTGAGGCTCCAAGTGGGAGCCCTCCATTCTGAGCTCATCTCGTTCTTTATCCTGGCTAAAGCCATCAACCCTGTGCTGCTGGGCCTGCCCTGGCTCCAACTACATGCCCCAGTCCTGGTCTGGATCTCTGGAGAGGTTCTCCAGTGGGGTTCCGAGTGTCTCAACCGCTGCCTGGTACAGATTAGTTCAACTCAGCCTCCTCTGCCTCGGTCCTTGGCAGGATTGCATTGTCAATATTCTGCATTCTCAGATGTCTTCAGCAAGAAAGAGGTGGAGATGCTGCCCCCACACCGGGCGTATGACTGTCCTATCGAGATGGTTTCTGGTGCTTCTCTTCCCCATGGTAGGGTATATCCTCTCTCCTTGCCAGAGACTCTGTTCATGTCCGCCTATGTTAAGGAGAACTTGGAGAGGGGTTTCATAAGGAAGTCCTCCTCCCCGGCTGGAGCCGGGTTCTTCTTCGTCAAGAAAAAAGATGGTTTTCTGCATCCTTGCATCGACTACCGGGGTCTCAACCAGATCATGGTAGAAAATAGATATCCGTTGCCATCGATCTCTGAACTGTTTGATCATATACTAGGAGCCAAGATTTTTTCTAAGCTAGACCTACGGGGGCCTTACAACCTAATCCGGATTCACCGTGGTGACGAATGGAAGACAGCATTTAACACCCGTGACGGACACTGTGAATATCTAGTAATGCCCTTCGGTCTGTGTAATGCTCCCGCAGTCTTCCAAGAGTTCGTTAATGACCTCTTCCGTGACCTCCTCTATGTTTGTGTTGTGGTCTATCATGATGACATCTTGATTTTTTCTCCAGATCCAATAACTCATCGGAGACATGTCCGTCAAGTTTTACGGCCGTTAATAAGGGAGAATCGCCTGTACGCCAAGTTGGAGAAGTGCGTGTTTGAGAAAGATACTCTACCCTTCCTGGGCTACATCATCTCAGATCAAGGCCTTAAGATGGATCCTGAGAAGGTAAAGGCTGTCCTGGAGTGGCCACGCCCTCAAGGCTTGAGGTCCATACAGCGCTTCCTGGGATTCGCTAATTTCTACACACAGTTCATTCCAAACTTCTCCTCACTGACCTCTCCTATCTCTACCCTCACCAAGGCATGAACGCCAAGGTGTGGACTCCTGAGGCGGAATCCGGATTTAATAGCCTGAAGAGTGCCTTCACATCAGCCTCTATCCTCCATCATCCAGATGTATCTCGACAGTTCTCATTGGAGGTGGATGTCTCCTCTGTCGGTGCTGGTGAACTCCTGTTCCAGAGAGGTTCCAAGGGCAAGACAATGGTTTGTGGTTAGTACTCGAAACTCTTCCCTTCCACAGAACGCAACTACTCGATTGGGGATCGGGAGTTACTGGCCATCAAATTGGCTCTGGAGGAGTGAAGACATCTATTAGAGGGCGCAGTTCATCCCATTCTGATATTCACGGACCACAAGAACCTCACCTATCTCCAATCGGCCCAACGACTGAATCCCCGTCAGGCCAGGTGGTCGCTGTTATTTTCCCGGTTCCAGTTTGAGCTCCACTACCGTCCGGCCGACAAGAATGTGAGGGTCGATTGCCTTTTCCAGGTCGTTCGAGACAGAGAACAATATGGAGCCTCAACAGAATATCATCGATCCATCCTGCATTATCCCTGTCAATCCTCTGCAACTTAGAGACATTCCCCAGGGGAGGACTTTTGTGCGTCTGGCTGACAGAAGAAGAATCCTCCGCTGGGGACACCGTTCCAAACTGGCAGGTCACGTGGGTGCTCGTAAGAACCGAGACCTGATTGCCCGTCCGTTTTGGTGGCCCATGCTGCCCAAAGACATCACAGACTTTGTCTCCTCCTGCACGGTGTGCGCAGCAAATAAAGTTTCCCACTCCAAACCGGCTGGCTTGCTCCATCCACTGCCTGTGCCCGATGCCCCCTGGAAACATATTGCTATGGACTTTGTTACAGATCTGCCTCCCTCTGCTGGATGCAGTTCGGTCTGGGTGGTGGTGGACCGATTGTCCAAGAAGGCTCATTTTGTTCCGCTTCTCGACTGGCCAATCTCTTCATCCAACACATCTTCCTTCTGCACGGCTTGCCTAGGCATATTGTGTCGGATCGGGGTATTCGGTTCACCTCAAAGTTCTGGAGAGCTCTCTGCGGACTCTTCGGTGTGAAGTAGGACTTTTCCTCAGCCTACCATCCTCAGTCCAATGGTCAAGTAGAGTGAATTAATCAGATTATGGAGAACTATCTTCGTCACTTTATCTCCAGGCAGCATGATGACTGGGTGCAGCTGCTTCCTTGGGCTAAGTTCTCCTACAACAACCACACTAGTGATTCCACCGCCTCCAGCCCATTCTTCATTGTCTATGGCCAACACCCACGAATACCTCTCCCTGTTTCCACTACTGTTTCCACTAAGACTTTCTACAAATCTGGCAGCGGACCCGATCTTCTATTCTGCTGGCAGTCGACCGCATGAAAAAGAAGGCAGACACAAGAAGACGAGAGCCTTCCCAGATTCTTCCGGGCACCAAGGTTTGGCTGTCCACCAGGAATATCCGGTTGAGGGTGCCATTGTATAAGTTTGCTCTCAGGTTCCTTGGACCCTTCGAGATTTTGCGACAAATCAACCCTGTCTCATAAAAGCTTCGGCTGCCTCCTACCCTCAAGATCCCCAACTCCTTCCATGTCTCCCTGCTGAAGCCTGTGACTTGAACTGCTAATCCAAGACTCCCACTCCTGCAGTGGCTCCCAGCGGTTCATCCGATACTTCTGTTGTTAAGGATATCCTGGACACTAAAAAACTAAGAAGAAGAACATTTTATTTAGTAGATTGGAAGGGGTTTGGTCCAGAAGAGAGGTCCCGGGAGCCAGAAGAGAATCTCAATGCTCCTACCCTCATTAAGAAGTGTCTCTCTCATTCTGGTTCCAAGAGGAGGGGGCATAAGAGGGGGGATACTGTAAAGTCCGTGGTTGCTGACCTGAACGCCTTCCATCCGGTTGACGCCCTTCTCTCCAGAGATGTATGCACATGCGGCCGTCCTGTTCCACAGTGGCCACCAGGTTGCGCTCGCGAGCTCAGTCCAGACTTAAGGAGCCAGAGCGCACACAGGTGTGAGATTGAGCTGATTGCTCCCAGAGCACCCTGGACTATAATAAGGGCTCTGCCCCTCCCTGAGCTTTGTTGTCATTACCCTAGTCTGTCTATGCGAATGGTCTTCTAAGTGTTTTCCAGTTCCCAGTGTTTCCCGTTCCTGCTACCTGTAACCTGTATCCCGTGCTATCCTGGTCAAGTGACGTATTGAGTTGGAGCCGTGCTGTGCTGAGTACCACACCTGTCCTGCTTCACCACACCTGGCGCCTGCCTGCTGCCTAGTCCCAGCCGAACCTGTCTTGCTACTGTCTGAGCTAGTATAGGTACACATATACAAACTATAGACTGTGACCTGTGTCCTGTTGGCCAGCTGCCATACCATCAAGGCGGTACGGCCCAGTGGGTCCACGTACCCCTCGTGACAGTTCCTAACATCCCCAAGAATATGTAGGTTTGGTCCCATTCTGGGTGTATGTGCAGCGTAGGTTCCCACCTCATAGAGGTTGCCTTGTCTTGGCAGGTGTGCTCACACAATTTTGATCAAAATGTGCGCTAAGAACAACCCTATTGTAAGTAGATTTAGCAGTAATGCATATTCATTTATATTTAGTGGCTTAGGTGGCATTAGTGTTCGCAGTGTGCTGTATATCTCAAACTAACAAGCAATGTTTGCTTTTATATTGCTCTCCTTGTATCTATTTTTTCCTATGTTTCTTCCAAGACCTGCGATCCACCAGCGATCAGTATTACTTACCTCTGGCTTCACATCAACCTCGTCTTTTAATGTGGGTTACTCTCGAGTGCAGTTGCCACTGACCAGAGACTGTACTCGGGAACAGGACCGGGGTAATACCCTACAGAAAAAACTATACCTCCGTGAGTCGGTTAAGGGTGAAACAAAACAACAAAAAGGAGGAACTACAAAAAAGTTCTTTTAGAAATGGGGTATTACAAAATATTGCTCAAAAGATAAAATTAAAGTAATAATCTCCCCGTTCACATTGACCACCTGGTACTAAACTTTTATAAAACTTTTGACATGTCATAGAGACATGACAGAAGTTTTGATCAGTGCGGGTCTGTACGCTGAGACCCGCACCGTTCACTGAAACGAAGTGGTAGAAGCGCCCAGGTGAGTGGAGCGCTGTGCTGCTCAGTTTCTAATTGGCTTATCTCGGAAAGCTGAGCGAGTGTTATATGGACTGATACACTTTCTATTGAGCTCGTACACCGCTCACTTGGCTTTCCAGAGCTGATCAGAAACAAAGTGACACAGCGCTCACCTGAGCGCTTCTGTCGCTTCATTTTAGTGATCGTGGGGGTCTTAGCGCCCGGACCCCCACTGATCAAAACTTTTGACATGTCAAAAGTTTTATAAAAGTTTAGTTACACTTAAATCTAAAGAACAAACTGGGCAGGTAAAGAAGTTGCAAGTCCATAGGTTCCCCATTGGTTGCTTCCTAATCACATACATATCTTTAAAATGCTTTTATATTGGTCAAAGCAACTGTCCCGTTCGGAGCATAAAAACAATCAGCCAGTCAGCATCTATAGGTGATGCTTACCTACTATTTTATTTTCTGCAGTGTTTGCTGCTTGGCTTCTTTTTCGCTCACCTTCATTAGGGGCGAGCAGTGATCAATGACTACAGTTTAGCTACAGTGTCTACACGGAGTCTGAGGTAGTCCAAGACACACCTCCTGCCTCATCATTGGTGTATGCTGCTAATCTGTCCCTCCTGATTGGCTGCTGTGTATAAACATAAGAGTATCACATGATCACCAGGAAGTCAGTGCATAGAGAACTGATTTCCATTACAGCCAGAACAGAATGATTATAAAGCACAGATTACTAAACCACAAATGAGAAAAAGATGAACTTCAGGTAATTGGCACACATATACCAAGGTAAATGAGCCCTAGTACGGAGGAGCCTGGAGGGTCGCTTTATTGTCTAGTTGATGACGTTGTCTTAAAGGGCAGATAGTTTGAATTGTTTGGGAAATGTATGTTCTTGATAGAAAATTATAAATAAAACAATTTTTAATTTGTACTATATTGTGTTGCCACTTGTCTATATACACTTACTGTAATAAATTTAATGAAAGTCCCTAGTCTAAAAATGGACATGCCCTTTAAATAATGCTTTGATGCCCTTAGTCCTTTAGAAGGCAATTATTTTTCTGCTTTTTACAATCACACCAAGGAAATTAACTGTAAACCTTTCTGTCTTGCTTTATCTAGAACTTTCTCGAAAGCCTAATGACTGTTCCTAAAGTTCAGTTTGACTTAATTTTCTTTTTACATTTTTCTATATATATTTATTTTTATTTTATTTTTTATTTATTTATTTTTATTGTCAAAATTCTGCACAACATGGTAAAGATCTTAATGTTTAGCCATATCTCTTTCATTATTCAAACAAGGGAAATTAATGTCCGCGTTGCTTGGGGTAATGATTTACATGTTATAATTAATTAACAGCTTTTTGTTGTGTTTAGAATAAAACCCAGGGCTGATTTGTAGTTTTCATAGAAACCCAAAGTAATAATTTGTTAATGGTCTCCCTTTCAGCTCGTACATCTGTCGCATTTCCCACTGTGGTCGGTGCCAGTAGCCACCGCCATGCGCAGTCATTAAATCTGATGCTGTGGATAGAGTCTACTATGAATTTTCGAGAGACATCTGTTGTGATTGGGTGGGATATGATTGGCTTGAGAGTTTGCTTGCTCCGTTTTATGGTAATGTATTCATGTGTTTATGCTTTGATCGGGAATCAGAATACACTGAGCATTCTCGTTTTTATGATCCAGTCTGCTGATTATCATATAACATAAGATGGGAAGACAGCGGGGCCAAGACTGCATTTTCTACAAGTAGTAAATGCAACAACCTATAAACCTAAATTGTCAAAAACCTCATTGTTCTTCATTTGGAATTTTTGTTTTTGTTTTTTTTAGAATCCCTCATTGCTCCCTCTGCTAAAGGCGAATGATTACTGAAATTGATATTGGATATGACTTGTTTTTATTTGTGCTTGTGGAGTTTGTCATCTGGAAAAAAATAAAAAAAATCAATATATATATATATATATATATATATATATATATATATATATATATATATATATATATATATATATATATTCAATCAACATGGGGTAATATAATGTTTCAGCTCCACAACAGGACCTTTCTCAAGACTATCGGGACTATTTGCTTGGCACCCAGTTACTTTTAATGCCGTGAGTGCTGCTGTTCTCTATTTTGCATATATATATAGGTTTTTTTTGCAATGGTAATTTTGAAATTTTTACAGGCAAAATAAAAATTGCCAATGATAGAGTCTAGGGTAAGAGTCAAATTATCAGTTTAACCCCTTAATGACCAGCCTATTTTAGACCTTAATGACCAGGCTATTTTTTAAGTTTTTCCATCGTCGCATTCCAAGAGCTATAACTTTTTTTATTTTTGCGTCGATATACCTGTATAAGGTCTTGTTTTTGGCGGGACAAGTTGTCTTTTTTAATAGCACCATTTTGAGGTACATATTATTTATTGATTAACTTTTCTTAACTTTTTTTAGGAGGGGGATAGAAAAAAATCTGAAATTTCGCCACTCTTTTTTGCATCCTAAATTACGCAGTTTACCATGTGGTATAAATAACACAATAAGTTTATTCAGCGGGTTGTTACGATTGCAACGATACCAAATTTGTACAGTTTTCGTATGTTTTACTACTTTTACACAGTAAAAACGCTTTTTTTTCAAAATTATTTGTTTTTGTGTCTCCATATTTGAAGAGCCGTAACGTTTTTATTTTTTCGCCGATGCAGTTGTATGAGCCCTTTTTTTTGCGGGAAGTCTTGTAACTTTTATTGGTACCATTTTGGAGTAGATGCGACTTTTTGATCACTTTTTAATCACATTTTTTTAAAGTCAGGATTCACAGAAAACAGCAATTTTTCCGTCGTTCTTTATTTAATTTTTTACGGCGTTCACCGTGCGGGTTAAGTAATGTAATAGCTTTATAGTCGGGGTCTTTACGGACGCGGCGATACCAAATATGTGTAACTTTTTTACTTTATTTTGGTTTTTTAATAGTAAAGCATTTTGTAAGGGGAAAAAGTGGGTTTTTTCATTTTTTTTTCACATTTTTTTTTAATTAACTTTATTAAACTTTTTTTTAAACTTTTTTACTAGTCCCACTAGGGGACTTCACTATGCGATCCTCCGATCAATATTATAATACACTGCAATACTTTTGTATTGCAGTGTATTACTGCCTGTCCGTTTAAAACGGACAGGCATCTGCTAGATCATGCCTCCAGCATGATCTAGCAGGCATTCATTACAGGCAGACCTGAGGGCCTTTATTAGGCCCCCAGCTGCCATGGGAGATACAGACACTCGGCGATCTTATCGCCAGGTGTCGGTGGGAGAGAGAGGGAGCTCCCTCCCTCTCTCCAAAACCACTCAGATGCGGTGCTCGCTATTGAGCGCCGCATCTGAGGGGTTAAACGGGTGAGATCGATGCTAATATCGATCTCACATGGCAGAGCATGGACGCTCCCTGCTCTCAGCTGGCATCGGAATAAGGCCCGTTATTGACCGACGTAAAAAGACTATGGGCCGGTCACTAACGGGTTAACCATAAATAATGAAGCTATTAAAGGGGTTGTTTAGTTTAAAAATACATCTTTAAATACCTTATAAAGAAATTTTTAGTTAGTATAGGTCCATTCAGGACCCTCATCTATTAGCTAGAGTGGAGAATGGCTATAAAGGGTGTCTTTAGCTCTGGAGGACTTAGCATGTACATGAATGTCACAGACAGCCCATGGGAACTGTGTAATGCCTTTTTTCTCCAGTGGTGGCACTGCAGGGGAACTGAACTCTTGTTGCTGTGTTCTTCTAAATATTACAGCTTATTGTTACGAATTCAGGTTGTCGATCCTCAATACTATGATCAGATGATTTAGGCTAAACTGATTGTGGAGTCTGAGAGACTTTGTCTTCACCCTTAACAAAACCTAGTCTTTTCTGTAAAATATTCCCAAGGTCGTGCTCTCCAGGATGGTCTCTAATTGCTGACAATTGCATTTGACAGTAACCTGCAGTTGAAGACTAGGTTGATGTGGAGGCAGAGGTCAAGCTGAAGATCGGATGGCAGTGGTTCCAGATGAGAGACGAGTTTGAGGTGCAGCCAAAGGTTGGGATTGGAAAGGAAAGGGTAGAACAGGAACCAACAAAAGAGCAATGGGAAAGAGTCAGGAATAACCAGGAATATCAGAGGTGGTGGCAAGTGGCGTGGAGGTTAAACCCCCCCCCCCCTCTAGAGTCAAATCATCCGGAAGTTCTGGTTGACATATCAACACGATGTGGTTGGTCGAAAACAAATGGATCGGCAGGGGGTAGAGCAAAGTAGGAGCTGGGCAAGTGAGTAACACTGATTGCTGCCAGACCCAGTGACCCTGGCATCATCTGATTCCCGAGGTTTAGTTCTAACAAAAACAGAGGACAACCCCTTTAATCAATGAAAAACAAAAATTAATTCTTACATTGTTATGTTACATTCTTATATATATATATATATATATATATATATATATATATATATATATGTATATATATATATATATATACACAAAAAATAGAGCATAGAAGCAGCACTCAAATTGCAAAAAATTTAATTTATTCACCCTGCACAGCAACGTTTCACTTCCTCCATGGAAACATTTTCAAGCAATTAGTGAAAACCACATACAGATATATATAAGGAGAAGAAGTTTATAGACAACTGAATGATACGGTTGTATACAGGAGGATTCCGTCAGATCCTATGAAGGATATTCAGAAACGTATTAGAGTGCTGGTTGACAATGCTTTTGAGAATTATATGATAGATAGAGATTTATATACCTTTTTAACACCTACATATCCGATAACTCCTATACTGTACTGCCTGCCTAAAATACATAAAAGCACTGTCAATCTCCCAGGGAGACCCATAGTCTCAGGTAGGGAGTCGCTTCTTAGTCCTCCTGCCATTTTTCTTGATAAGGTTTTGAGGAATTTTGCCGTATCTGCTAGATCGTACATAAGGGATATGGCTGATTTTTTGAGCAGGATTAGGGATATTGTTATTCCCACTGGGGCTTTGCTGGTCTCATTTGATGTGACCAGCCTATATACCTCTATCACCCACACGAGGGGCATGACGAGTGTGGGTAAAGTATTGGATGGCACTGAATTCTCTTGTGAGTGCAAAGAATTTTTGATGGGTCTTTTGGACATAGTGTTAACTTGTAATTACTTTCTATTCAATGATGAATATTTTTTGCAACTTCGCGGAACAGCTATGGGGTCAAATGTGGCCCCTACGTATGCCAACATCGTTATGGCTGACATGGAGGAGACGTCGATCTATGTATCCCACCACTTTACTTCGGTTCTTGGGTGGTGGCGATACATAGATGACGTCTTCCTCATATGGACAGGGGATCTGCCTGGTCTGAATAGGTTCTTTGAATATTTGAATTTGATTGACTCCGACATTAAATTTACGATGGTGGTCTCGGATACCCATGTCCAATTCCTTGACACCCTAGTCTGCATACAGAACAATAAACTTATGACTGACTTATTTGTCAAAGAGGCAGACTGCAATAATCTGCTCAGTTTTGATAGTCATCACCCTAGGGGGATGATTAAATCCCTACCGTACAGTCAGTTATTGAGGGTTAAACGGATTGTGGATGATCCCATTAGTTTAGACCATAAACTCAATATGATGGTAGGGAAGTTTCTAGATAGAGGACTCCGTGAGCCCGCTCCATACTTCCCCTACCCGACTTTGGCGTGTGAATACATCAAATGTCGGGAAGGGGTTAAGGATCCGTAATAATGGATGAAAACTACGGTCATGTCCATAGGGTAAACACCATAAAAAATTTCTTGATTTTGGACAACTTTCCCTGCGATGTTCAGGGCGGATACGCTGCAAAGATTGACACACACAGCGTATTCGGGGCGGATACTCTGCGTCAAACTTCGCAGTGTATCCGCTCTGTACACGGCAGGGAAAGCCGTCCGAAAACCCGTTTTTTCAGGCGCACATTTCGCTGCGTAAATTATCGCACATACTTACCCCCTTCTTCCTCTGTCGTCCTCTCCGGCCTCCCTGGATGACCTTGCAGGCCATGTGACCGATGCAGCCTGTGATTGGCTGCAGCGGTCACATGGCCTGCAACGTCATCCAGGGAGGCCGGACTGGAGAAGAAGCAGGGAACTCTGGATAATAACTTTATTATTTTTTTTCTTACCTTTTGATTTTTGCAGCGGAATCGCCGTTATTCCGCCTCAAATGTTGCAACATAGACCACTTTGTTGCGGGTTTAAGCACCCCTGTGATGGTGCATTATATGTGGTTTATTGTGAGTCCTCAGCAGAGAGGGATAACTCTCTAATCAAGTACCACAGGTCGTGTCTCCAGCCTATGGACAATTGGACGAGTCAGAGGTGAAGTCCACAAGACAAAGTGTTGTCATTGTCCACTCTCCACAGGGGGTCATCAGGAGGCACCACAGTTATATTCAGCTCAGGTGCAGACCAGCAAACAAGGGTGATCCAATTATCTTCCCCATTGTGTTCTCATCCTGACTGTGGCAATCCACATAATAGCACAAAGGACCACAACTCACTTACAGACAGTGTATGACTACAAACTAAAGTCATTATAATGATGGTGACTAGAAACTGCCAAGATGTTCCTCCCCCTGAGTGGATATAAGGGCTTGTCCTGGGGAGGATAGGAATCTTCTGGATTTAGACCTGAAGGAGAGCTGAAGCTGAGGCCAGCACTCTGAAGATGTTCCTGTGACTACCTTATTTTGTGGACTGTGTGTTGTTCCTGCATTGAACGTGACTTGTTCTGTCAACATTGGATGCAATAAACCCTGTTGGAGTTGCCCTGTCGTCTCTGGCTCTGTTGATCGTGTATTAATGTAACGAACCCCATGACAACTGGTGTCAGAAGTGGGATCAACAGAGTGCAGCTCCATGGAGAACCACCCAGCGAATGAGTTCCGGAACTGGACCGTACTTAGTCTCCAAGAACGAGCCCGAGGACTTGGCCTGAACTACCAGGGACTATCTAAAGAGCCATTAATTGATCTACTGGTGAGTGCTAGCCAGGTGACCTCCTCCCAGGTGGCTAATGGACATGCTCCGGAGACAGGGGCTCTTACCGCTAAAAGCCAATGGTTAGTGTGGTATGAGGAGGAAATGGCAGCTCTGGGATCAATCGTTACTCAGGAGTATCAGCTGGAAGCTGCTAACATGGCAAAACAGAGACAGGCTGCAATGGAGGCCGAAAGAGGGCAGAATATTACCTGGGGTGAGAGCCGGAGAAACCGGGAAACTTTACGGGTCACCCGGAAGGAATTCAAGCCGTTTAATGAGGAAACTGGGGATGTGGAAGGGTTTTTCCAGGACTTTGAACAGCAGTGCGCCCTGCTGGATGTACCCACCTCTGATTGGATGCGTGTTTTAGTGGGGCTCCTTGAAGGGGGAGCCGCAGAAGCATACCGGACCCTAGACGCACAGTGGAACCGGGACTATGACATTGTGAAACAAACTATTTTGGACTACTATGCCGTCACCCCAGACTCACATCGGGCCCAATTCCGAGACCTTCCCTGTACTGCTGGTGGATCTTTTAGGATGTATGCCCATAAAATGTCCCGGGCGTGTCAGAGATGGCTGGAAGCCGAGAGCGCCTTCACTGTGGACGATATTCTACAAGCGTTCCTGAAAGAACAGTTTTATACCAAGTGCCCCCAGGAAATACGGGAATGGGTCCGCGAACGTAAGCCACCAACATTGAATGGAGCTGCAGCCCTGGCTGATGAGGCACTTACCATCAAACCTCAGTGGAGGAGGCTACTGGACAATAAACCTCAATCTAACCCAGCCCCCCGGCCACCTCCTGTCATATACGGCCCTCAACCCATCCGCAGGCCAATGACAACCATGCCAACCAATCCAGGGGCCCCACAGTTCCGACCGCGATATGGAGGGATCTCAGAAAGGAAGTGTTATGGGTGCGGTCAGCCTGGCCACTTACAGTCTAGCTGCCCCTCAAGAAATCGAAGGGAGCTCCGACCTTTCCCCCCTCCCCCTGGGCATCTTGTGCACTCCATCCTGCCTGAGGAAGAGTTCCCACCACCCCCACCAGAGTGGACTACCGAACCCTGCATCACGGAGACCCCCCCTGGCTTATATGGCATTCAGTCCCTTGCGAAAAGTTACCCAGAGCAAAGGCAGCGCCATCTGCAGGATGTTTTTATTGATGGATATAAGGTGACTGGCTTTAGAGACACTGGGGCGTTCCTGACCATTGCTGACCCACGTGTGGTTCGGCCAGAGGCAATCCATCAAGGCCCAGGAATACCCATCGCACTGGCAGGGGGTACTCGCAAATATATCCAGAAGGCTGCTGTACATTTGGATTATGGTTACGGAGAAAGACTGTGTTGGATTGGAGTTATGGGTGGACTTCCCGCGGATGTTCTCCTTGGGAATGACATTGGGGAATTACAGTGCCATTTTGTGGGAGCTGTCACCCGTAACCAAGCTGCCCAAGCACAAAGAATTTCTGATTTTACTGTGGAGCAGCATCCAGGACCCCCAACTGAACTGGTAAGAGCTACATCTACTGCTTCTACATTGAGAGACTTTTGGGACCGGGAAGAGTTTAGGCAAGAAATAGAAGGTGATCCGACCTTGGCAGCTATTAAACTAAGGGCAGAAACTGGGCAGGAGGGAGAGAATGGCGATAGGATCACCAGGGATAAGGGATTGTATTATCGGTTAGTAGAGGCCCGGGGTGGGGTCAACCCTGAAGCGACTACCAGGCAACTCATTGTCCCCCAAAAGTATAGGCTGCAGCTACTCCAACTGGCTCATGACATCCCCTTATCGGGTCATCAAGGTAGGAAACGGACAGAGAAAAGAATCACCCACAACTTTTACTGGCCTGGCGTTTCACAATCAGTAGTTCGATACTGCCGTACCTGTGATGTGTGCCAACGGATGCGACATCCAGGTGCTCGTCACAAGGTACCCCTGCAATCCCTGCCAATCATTGAGGAGCCATTTCAGCGTGTAGCTGTGGATATAATAGGACCTTTGGCGCACCCCAGCAGAACAGGGAAACGGTTTATTCTGACGGTGGTGGATTATGCCACCCGCTATCCTGAGGCCGTGGCTCTGTCCAGCATTACAGCCATGAAGGTAGCAGAGGCTCTTGTTACCATCTTTACCCGAGTAGGGTTCCCCAGTGAAATACTATCAGACCAAGGAACTCAGTTCATGTCAGACCTGGTCCAGTCTCTCTGGCACACCTGTGGCGTCCGAGCCATTCGCACCACCCCATACCACCCCCAAACCAATGGACTGTGTGAACATTTCAATGGAACCCTAAAAAATATGCTTCGCGCCTTTGCAGACACTGAACGGGACTGGGAGCAATATCTGCCACATCTCCTGTTTGCCTACCGGGAGGTGCCCCAAGAGTCAACCGGATTTTCCCCTTTCGAACTGCTCTACGGTCGGAAGGTCCGTGGGCCCCTGACCCTTCTAAAGGAATACTGGGAGGGAGAGATCACCGACACTGGAGTACCTGTCATTCCGTATGTTCTGGAACTTCGAGATCGCCTTACACGACTAACTACCTTGGCTAAAGAACACCTGCAACAGGCCCAGTACCGCCAGAAGACCTGGTATGATCGGAAAGCCAGGACCCGTGAGTTTATTGAAGGACAACAAGTGCTTATGATTAACGCTGTCCCTGCCAACAAGCTGCAAGCAACATGGGATGGTCCTTACCGAGTTATCCGAAAACTTAATGACACTAACTACGTCATTGCCATGGACCCTAGTGGCCGGCGACAAAAGATGGTCCACATCAACATGCTGAAAGAGTACCACGACCGATCCCTGCCTGTTTTGGCCATCTGCTGTCCCCCTAGTGATAAGGAAGGAGACGACTCCCTACCAGACCTTCTGCATCTGTCTCGAGCTGGGGGTACTCTGAACCAAGTGCCCCTAGGACTCCATCTGTCAGATATCCAAAAGGATGATATTCTCGCCTTGCTGGGACCAAGAGCTTCCGCTTTCTCCTCAGCACCTGGACGGACAACTCTCACCAGTCACCATGTGGAAACTCAAGGGCAACGCCCCATCCAGCAGGCCCCCTACCGAGTTCCAGAGGCTGTTCGGGACATGATCAAAAGTGAACTGGCGGACATGAAACAACTTGGGATTATTAGGCCTTCCCAGAGCCCCTGGGCATCCCCTGTGGTACTGGTGCCCAAAAAGGATGGCACAACGCGATTCTGCGTAGATTACCGGCGCCTAAACGATGCCACCAAAAGTGACGCGTACCCTATGCCCCGGATTGACGATCTACTGGATCGGCTAGCCAGTGCTCGATTTGTAACTACATTAGACTTGAGCAAGGGGTACTGGCAGATACCCCTAACAGAGAATGCCCGGGAGCGATCTGCGTTTATTACCCCCTTTGGACTCTTTGAGTTCTTGGGAATGCCCTTTGGGATGAAAAATGCCCCAGCAACCTTCCAAAGATTGGTAGACCGGCTGCTAGAACAATGTCAGGACTTTGCCTGTGCATACTTGGATGATATTGCCATTTTCAGCACATCATGGGAGGAACATCTTAAACACTTGGGCATAGTGCTAGACCATATTCTCGCAGCAGGACTGACAATTCGCCCTGATAAATGCCAGTTGGGTATGGCTGAGGTGCAGTATCTGGGGCACAGAGTAGGAGGTGGGACCCTAAGACCTGAGCCTGCCAAGGTGGAAGCCATTAGCAACTGGCCTACCCCTCAAACTAAGAAACAAGTACTGGCCTTTTTGGGGACCGCTAGTTACTACCGAAAATTTGTTTCTCATTTCAGTGCCCTGGCAAAGCCCCTAAATGACCTGACCCGCAAAAACATGCCAAGAATGGTGAAGTGGGCACCTGCCTGCGAGGAAGCCTTTACAGCATTAAAGACGGCTCTCACCACTGCCCCTGTCTTGGCCGCACCAGACTACAAGCGCAGGTTCCTTGTGCAGACAGATGCGTCCACTTACGGGATTGGAGCAGTTCTTAGCCAGATAGATGCGGCTGGGCATGAGCATCCAGTTGCTTTCATAAGTCGTAAACTCCTGGATCGGGAAGTTGCCTATGCTACTATTGAAAAAGAGTGCCTTGCCATCGTATGGGCTCTCAAAAAATTACAGCCATACCTGTATGGCAGAGACTTTACCATTGTAACGGATCACAACCCCCTCACATGGCTGAACCGAGTGTCAGGGGACAATGGACGATTACTGCGGTGGAGCCTGTCCTTACAACCTTACAGCTTCTCCATCCAATACAAACGGGGAAGCCAACACCAGAACGCTGATGGACTGTCCCGACAAGAAGAGCCATAGACTGCCCTTCCCCCCTGAACCGATCGAGGAACCCGCCAACTGTTGGGAATTGTTCTGTGGTCCTACAATGTGGATCAGTGGGCACTACGAGTGAGGTGGCCAGCGGCCTGTGTAGGCCACATGGCCAGCTCACTTATTATATGAGGGGAGAGGTTGTGATGGTGCATTATATGTGGTTTATTGTGAGTCCTCAGCAGAGAGGGATAACTCTCTAATCAAGTACCACAGGTCGTGTCTCCAGCCTATGGACAATTGGACGAGTCAGAGGTGAAGTCCACAAGACAAAGTGTTGTCATTGTCCACTCTCCACAGGGGGTCATCAGGAGGCACCACAGTTATATTCAGCTCAGGTGCAGACCAGCAAACAAGGGTGATCCAATTATCTTCCCCATTGTGTTCTCATCCTGACTGTGGCAATCCACATAATAGCACAAAGGACCACAACTCACTTACAGACAGTGTATGACTACAAACTAAAGTCATTATAATGATGGTGACTAGAAACTGCCAAGATGTTCCTCCCCCTGAGTGGATATAAGGGCTTGTCCTGGGGAGGATAGGAATCTTCTGGATTTAGACCTGAAGGAGAGCTGAAGCTGAGGCCAGCACTCTGAAGATGTTCCTGTGACTACCTTATTTTGTGGACTGTGTGTTGTTCCTGCATTGAACGTGACTTGTTCTGTCAACATTGGATGCAATAAACCCTGTTGGAGTTGCCCTGTCGTCTCTGGCTCTGTTGATCGTGTATTAATGTAACGAACCCCATGACAACCCCATTGAATTCAATGGGAAAACCCGCAATGGAAGAGCTGCGCAGCAGCTCAATTTATGTGCGTTTTTTCCGGCGACATTTTTCCGCAGTGTGGGGGTAAGATTTGTCGAAATCTCATCTACTCTGCTGCTACTGTTATACGCTGCAGATTTTCCGCAACAATTCCGTTGCAGAAAATCTGCAGTGTTTACGATGTGTCTGTTTGTACTCTCAAAGTGAACCTCAACTTTTATTCCTATGACTCATTGAAGAAAAAAACTCAGTAGCATAAGTTTTAAAATGTAATACAAAAAAATTACAAAAATTTCCTAATTTAAAAAAAAAATATATATATATTTAGAAAATGTTTTTAACAATATATTAACATTTCTCAGTCCAATAAATGCCCTTTTATGAATAACCTTCATCAATTGAACGACGCACCCGCATCAGGTCAGATATCTGAGGCCTTTAGGCTGTGGCTTGATAACTTTGCTGTAGAGTTTTCATTTACACAAGTTGTTACCGAGACACTAATATATCTTGCAGTTTTTACGGACATGTCTGAGGGGATAGAAACTATTTTTGATACAAACATCAATCATGTCAGTTAGTGAATGACACAGTAGGGTATTGAGCCAGTGTTTTCTTCTAAGCAATGTGGTCTACAGATTGCGGAAGCCACTTAACGACAAAGGGTGGGGCGGGGGGGGGCGAGACTGTGGCTACAATTCTATGTAGGAAATGAAGGTATTAACGTAACAACTACGAAGACAAGAAAATTGATGACATGATTAACTAGAAGGCGCGTGGGGAAATAACGGCTAAAAAAAGGGAATTGAAAGGGCGCTTGAAACATTAAATAAAGATAGAACATGAGACCACTGCAGTAAATGAGTGCACACTGGGATTTTATCAATGACAGCAGTAAAAAAAAGTCATGAAAGCTACGGGGACAAAGCAAGCAAAATGAGCACACGTGGAACTTTTTGTAAACTTGATTTAGGCCGGGTAAGTTATAGTAAACTTATATAAAATGATATAATGCACGTAGTCCGGCCTCATACGATGACGTTGCCGGCTATGTGACGCTGTATCCCAGGAGGCCGGACTGCAGGAAGAAGGAGTGCGTTCAGGGTATGTTGTTTTTTTCTTCGGAGTTGCGATTTTTGCGGCGATTACGCCACGAAAGTCGCAGCGCTTGGCTTTCTGTTGTGGGTTTTGCATCCCCATTGAATTCAATGGGGAAAACCCGCGACAGAAATCAACAAAAACAAATAAAATTCTGCATCGCAGGTAAAAAAATTTTAACGTTTACGCTGCATTTTTTCCATTTGTAAGTATGGCCTTTTTCTGTGTTTTTGTGTTATATGTCCCCTTGTTTTCATCTGTTTGGTTTCTGTTTCAGGAACGTTCTGTTCCAGTTAAGGAGTTAGGGACTCGCAAGACTGGGGATCCTTGTCGTGGATTGCGAGCTTGCGTCCTTTTGGCCAAAATGATCACTAATACCCCAGGTATTTTTCATGCTTGCTTTTATATTTGCTTCTTTTGTATACAGCCGGGTCTTTGATGCTGGGAGAGCATGGTGTGTTGTTGTTTGGCTTAGCAAGCAGGGTAGCCCGCTCTATGCATTATTGAGGCGTCACAAATAGGCTTTTACCTGGCTATATACATTGCACCTCATGACTTACACACTATCCCTCCATGTTTCACACACTTGCACCCCCTTATTCATTTATTTTCATTTAGGCACTTTACCCATTACTGCCCCCTATATTTCACTTATATTATTATCACTTGCACATACACCATTCATTTATTCTTTTTTACTACACATCCCATGCACCACACACACCACTCCCCTCAAGACTAGTGGTAGGGGCTATTATTATTTAAAGCACCTGGTCACTCCTTCATCAGCGTTTCTGACCTGGCTGTGTCCATTTGCAAGTATGGCCTTTTTTTGGTGTTTTCCCTCTATAAATGTAATATAAGCCCCTCTATAAATGTAATGTTACCCCTCTATAAGGTAATATTACCCCTCTATAAATGTAATATTACCCCTCTATAAATGTAATATTACCCCTCTATAAATGTAATATTACCCCTCTATAAATGTCATATTAACCCCCTATAAATGTAATATTACCCCTCTATAAATGTAATAATACCCCCTATAAATGTAATATTACCCTCTATAAATGTAACTTTACCCCCCTATACATATAATATTACCCCCCTATAAATGTGATATTACCCCCTCTATAAATGTAATATTACCACTCTATAAATGTGATATTACCCCCTCTATAAATGTAATATTACCCCTCTATAAATGTACTATTACACCCTATAAATGTAATATTACCCCCAATAAATGTAATAATATCCCTCTATAAATGTAATATTACCCCTCTACAAATGTAATATCACCTCCTCTATAATGTAATATCACCTCCTCTATAATGCAATATCACCCCCTCTATAATGCAATATCACCTGCTCTATAAATGTAATATCACCCCCTCTATAAATGTAATATCATCCCCTCTATAAATGTAATATTACCCCCCCCCCTATAAATGTAATATCACCTCCTCTATAATGTAATATCACCTCCTCTATAATGTAATATCACCTCCTCTATAAATGTAATATCACCCCCTCTATAATGTAATATCACCTCCTCTATAATGTAATATCACCTCCTCTATAATGTAATATCACCTCCTCTATAATGTAATATCAACTCCTCTATAATGTAATATCACCTCCTCTATAATGTAATATCACCTCCTCTATAATGTAATATCACCTCCTCTATAATGTAATAGCACCTCCTCTATAATGTAATATCACCTCCTCTATAATGTAATATCACCTCCTCTATAATGTAATATTGCCCCCTCTATAATGTAATATCACCTCCTCTATAATGTAATATCACCTCCTCTATAATGTAATATCACCTCCTCTATAATGTAATATCGCCCCCTCAATAATGTAATATCACCTCCTCTATAATGTAATATCACCCCCTCTATAATGTTATTTCACCTCCTCTATAATGTAATATCACCCCCTCTATAATGTAATATCTCCTCCTTTATAATGTAATATCACCTCCTCTATAATGTAATATCACCTCCTCTATAATGTAATATCACCTCCTCTATAATGTAATATTACCTCCTCTATAATGTAATATCACCGCCTCTATAATGTAATATTACCTCCTCTATAATGTAATATCACCTCCTCTATAATGTAATATCACCTCCTCTATAATGTAATATCACCTCCTCTATAATGTAATATCACCTCCTCTATAATGTAATATCACCCCTCTATAATGTAATATCACCTCCTCTATAATGTAATATCACCTCCTCTATGATGTAATATCACCCCCTCTATAATGTAATATCACCTCCCCTATAATCTAATATCACCTCCTCTACAAATGTAATATCACCTCCTCTATAATGTAATATCACCTCCTCTATAATGCAATATCACCCCCTCTATAATGCAATATCACCTGCTCTATAAATGTAATATCACCCCCTCTATAAATGTAATATCATCCCCTCTATAAATGTAATATTACCCCCCCCCCTATAAATGTAATATCACCTCCTCTATAATGTAATATCACCTCCTCTATAATGTAATATCACCTCCTCTATAAATGTAATATCACCCCCTCTATAATGTAATATCACCCCCTCTATAATGTAATCTCACCTCCACTATAATGTAATATCACCTCCTCTATAATGTAATATCACCTCCTCTATAATGTAATATCACCTCCTCTATAATGTAATATCACCTCCTCTATAATGTAATATCACCTCCTCTATAATGTAATATCACCTCCTCTATAATGTAATATCACCTCCTCTATAATGTAATATTGCCCCCTCTATAATGTAATATCACCTCCTCTATAATGTAATATCACCTCCTCTATAATGTAATATCACCTCCTCTATAATGTAATATCGCCCCCTCTATAATGTAATATCACCTCCTCTATAATGTAATATCACCCCCTCTATAATGTTATTTCACCTCCTCTATAATGTAATATCACCCCCTCTATAATGTAATATCTCCTCCTTTATAATGTAATATCACCTCCTCTATAATGTAATATCACCTCCTCTATAATGTAATATCACCTCCTCTATAATGTAATATCACCCCTCTATAATGTAATATCACCCCTCTATAATGTAATATCACCGCCTCTATTATGTAATATCACCTCCTCTATAATGTAATATCACCTCCTCTATAATGTAATATCACCGCCTCTATTATGTAATATCACCTCCTCTATAATGTAATATCACCTCCTCTATAATGTAATATCACCTCCTCTATAATGTAATATCACCTCCTCTATAATGTAATATCACCTCCTCTATAATGTAATATCACCTCCTCTATAATGTAATATCACCTCCTTTATAATGTAATATCACCTCCTCTATAATGTAATATCACCTCCTCTATAATGTAATATCACCTCCTCTATAATGTAATATCACCTCCTCTATAATGTAATATCACCTCCTCTATAATGTAATATCCCCTCCTCTATAATGTAATATCCCCTCCTCTATAATGTAATATCACCTCCTCTATAATGTAATATCACCCCCTCTATAATGTAATATCACCTCCTCTATAATGTAATATCACCTCCTCTATAATGTAATATCACCTCCTCTATAATGTAATATCACCTCCTCTATAATGTAATATCACCTCCTCTATAATGTAATATCACCTCCTCTATAATGTAATATCACCCCTCTATAATGTAATATCACCTCCTCTATAATGTAATATCACCTCCTCTATGATGTAATATCACCCCCTCTATAATGTAATATCACCTCCCCTATAATCTAATATCACCTCCTCTACAAATGTAATATCACCTCCTCTATAATGTAATATCACCTCCTCTATAATGCAATATCACCCCCTCTATAATGCAATATCACCTGCTCTATAAATGTAATATCACCCCCTCTATAAATGTAATATCATCCCCTCTATAAATGTAATATTACCCCCCCCCCCCTATAAATGTAATATCACCTCCTCTATAATGTAATATCACCTCCTCTATAATGTAATATCACCTCCTCTATAAATGTAATATCACCCCCTCTATAATGTAATATCACCCCCTCTATAATGTAATCTCACCTCCACTATAATGTAATATCACCTCCTCTATAATGTAATATCACCTCCTCTATAATGTAATATCACCTCCTCTATAATGTAATATCACCTCCTCTATAATGTAATATTGCCCCCTCTATAATGTAATATCACCTCCTCTATAATGTAATATCACCTCCTCTATAATGTAATATCACCTCCTCTATAATGTAATATCACCTCCTCTATAATGTAATATCACCTCCTCTATAATGTAATATTGCCCCCTCTATAATGTAATATCACCTCCTCTATAATGTAATATCACCTCCTCTATAATGTAATATCACCTCCTCTATAATGTAATATCGCCCCCTCTATAATGTAATATCACCTCCTCTATAATGTAATATCACCCCCTCTATAATGTTATTTCACCTCCTCTATAATGTAATATCAC